>NW_020173116.1:7951051-7966307 GCF_003031525.2 Neophocaena asiaeorientalis asiaeorientalis | reverse complement strand
CAGGGCCGGGTGCTGAGGAGGAGGCAAACTCTGCGTACGTCTTCAGGGTAGAACCGACGTGGTTTGCTGACAAGCTGGATGGAGGCTCCGGGAGAAAGAGAGGAATCAGAGGGACCCCGGGGATTTTGGCCTGAGCAGCCACGAGGTCGGAGTTGTCTTTATTTAATGGAGGAGGGCTGAGTGACGCACGCTGGGGGGTGGCAGGCATGGACACAAGAGTTCACTTGGGGGACCCCCGGGGTGAGACCAAGACAAGGACCCCCTTGTCTAGTGAGGCCAGCTTGGGAATCACCATGTATAGGTGACATTTAGAGCTGCAAAACCAGATGAGATCAGCCGGGAGCCGGCACAGAGAGAAGAGCAGGGGGTGCACAGCGTAGAGGTCACGGTGACGTTGACAGGGAGGCGCCTGGGGCGAGCCTGCCTGGAGTAGGTTCAGAGGAGAACGGGAGGAGACGGCAAAAGAGGAGACTGGGCAGCAGCCGAGGGGGAAAGTGGAGCCGGGACAGATCTGTCTGCCTGTCTGTCTGCCTTCCTTTCCTCTCTCCCCTCTCTCCCTCAGGCCCCACGTGCCCCCATGTGACTGAGGCCAGGCTGGTCCACATGCCCTGGATTGCCTGCCTGTCCGGGCTTTGCTTTTTCTATGCGTCCAGGTGACGTTATTCAGGTCCCAGCCGTGATGGTCTGGTTTGGGTGCTCACGCCGAGTCAGCATTCTGCATCCACTCACCGAGGGGCGTGAGCGATGACACACAGACACCTGGGGGCCCCCACTCGCAGGACCCCCAAATGGTTCTCACCATCACTGATGCCCAGAGAGGATCCCAAGCAGCACCTTGGCTGCCCGTGTGCTTTTTTTCTCAAGTCTTTCTGCTAATTGTCTTTGGACTTGATCGGGGATCAGCAGACTTTCTGTAAAGCCTGTGAATAGTAAATATTTCAGGCTTTGACCATACAGCCTGTCGGCGGCTACGTGGCTGTGCTGCTGTGGCGGGAAAGCACCCGTCAACCGTGTCGGCCATCGTAACCGGCGAGCCTGCTTGTGTTGCACTGAGACCTCGTTTACAGAAACAGGCGGGCGAGAGGAGGCCGCAGCCTGTGTGCAATTGCTGGCCCCTGGCCCGGATTAGGGGACGCCTGTCTCCTAACTGGTCCCTGTTTCCACACGCTGCCCAGGGGCAGGGAGAGGGTGCTTCGTGGTCTCACGATGGCTCCCCGCAGAGCATGAGGACTGAATGGAATCAGCGGGTTTGGGCCAAAGGCCTTGGTGGCATCATGAATGATGAAGCAGTTTTCTATGTCGGGAGCCGTGGATTCGCTTTCCAGGTTCCCCACTCACTGGATGGATAGCCTTGGAAGTAAACATTTTGAGACATCTCTGTAGCCAGAATAATCTATCTGTTTGCCTTTCTCCTGAGTGCATCCAGGATTCTGGAAGTCATGGCCTGGATGTTTTGAAAATTCCCCACAGAAAGGGAGTTATCTGGGCATACGGTGTGCCAGGCTATGAAATTGCTGATAATTTTCTGGGCACGTGACATTTTCAAGTAGTACTTTGAGAAAGCCTTTTTTGACAGCAGCCACTGAGGTGGTTGTTTTGATGTGGGATCATTTTGATGGGACAGTTCAGTTCTCTGCTTCAAAGAAAATTACTGATGTACAAAGCCAGCAGCCTCTTCCATCCCTGAATGGGGCCGGGGGGTGGGATGGGGGGTGCCAAGCAAGGGTGTGGGTCTGGAAGGGGTGAGGCCGAGGCTGGGGGCTGGCGACCATCTGGCGGGCAGGCCGCCTGTGACTGGGAGTCACGTGACCACCACAATTATGCATCACAGAAAGGCCCCCAATCATCCTGAGCAGGTCATCTGCTCCCGCTCCAAGGATTGCTTGCATCTTGAATAGACAGTGTCCTATATTCTCTGTTCCTTAAAGTTAAAAGACCTTATGTGTGTGCTGGGGCAGGGGAGGGGAGGATATTTATACCACAGCATCATCCTTTATCCTCAGTTCTGGGCTGCACAGGAAATCCTCAATTAGATGCGAGAGAGTCATCTCAGAGTTCTTAATAATGCACATACATTATATTTAATATCACAAAAGCCCCTTTGAGCGATGGTTTGGGGGACAGGAGCTGAGAACTTTTTACAGATGAACCTAGTTCTTACAAACTCCTAATAATTTGTACCTTTCTTCAAATTATAAAAACAACATAGGGAACTGTAGATAGCCAGAAACTCAAAGAGCAAAGAAATTAACAGAACGGAAACTTGTTTCACCATTTGTGTGGTGGTTTGCCAAGGCTACTTCCAAAGGCTGCGGGATCAGAATCTCCCCAGTTTTCCGACGTCATTCGCATTCATTGTGCCATTTCATCCTTAGGATGACCCTCCTTACCTTAGGTCACTTGGCCAGAGCGTGATCAGGTTTCCTCTGGCCAGCTGGTGGACCACCAGCTCTGCACCTCCACTTCCAGTGCCGGCCACTTGGTCCCAGATCCTCACGGGAGTCCCTGGCAGTGTCCCCTCCAAGTTCACTGCCTCAGGGCCCGGCTGAGAACCTGGGTATGGGCCTTCCTCTGGTGAGAGAAGGGGGTGGCTTGTTTTATTTTGTTATTTTTATTGTTAAGTGTATGTTATGTTACTGCAAAATCAAGCCGAACACAGTTGCGTAAAATAAACGGGAAATGTCTCTTCTTCCTTCCCCTCCCCCATACCGTTCCCTAGGGACAACCCCAGACCTTGGTTGGGCGCATCAGATGTGTGGGGGGGGTGTTTCCTGTGTCTAAGAACGTGCGTGTGCATGTCCGTGTGTTGACCTGCGTGCGCGCACGCACACGCACCTCCTATTCTGCAACTTGCTATTTTCACCCACCGCGTGCTGTGCTCAGGGGATCATTCCATCCTGCGTGGTGCAGAGATCTGCCTCATTCTTAGGAATCCTCTTCACCGCCTCCCTTAGATGCGTGCCCACAGAGTCGGAATGTATCTCCCTGTTTCTTCCCTGTCCGCGGCCCATCCCTGATCCACTAAATGAGACTCTCAGGGCAGCGTGGGCCAGGGTGTCTGCATTTAGCAGGCTCCCTGGAGAGTCCTTCTGCTCAGAGGAGCTTGAGGACGCTGCTCAGAGGGAGAGTCCAAGCAGTGCAAGCAGGGGAGAGTCCTCGCCTCGGGGCACCGTGTAGCAGCTCTGAGGCTGGTCCCCTTGCTGGAGGGCATTGCCGTGATCCCGTTACGCTTTTCCTGTCCGTGCAAGGGCAACCCACGCCTGACTCATCCTTCAGCGCCTGGCACTCGCAGTCATGGGCACTCAGTGAAAGTTTGAACGCAGCCCATGGGTGGGGCAGGATTTGGGACCAGGATTCTGGCTCCTGGACCAAGGCCCTGAGGGAGGGGTTGGGGTCTGACCAAGAGTGGGAGGGGGAAGGGCTCCTCAGTCTGCATCTCTCGGGCTCCCCCTCCGTCAGCAGGTGGCGCCGTGTCCCTGAGCTGGTCCCAACCAGGCGGGGGCTGCAGGGCCGGGGCAGCCATCTGGTCCCCCCTGGCCTCCCTCCAGGCTGCAGACCAGGTGTGCCTGCTGACGCCCGGCTCTCCTGCCTCTTGCTTTGCCAGGAAGCTGGTGGAGAGGTTCTCCGTGTCGCAGCAGGTCATCCCAGCAGTACATCCAGGCGAGACTGTGTTTCTACCGCGGCATCACCCTCTGCCCTGCATCCTGGACTGTTCACACCTGAAGCCACAGAGCCGCCTGGAAGAGCTGTTCCTCAGGTAAACATCGGCGCAGCATTACCAGGCCCCTCCCTCAGGGAACCCAGTGGTAAGGACCACCCCAAATGAGGCAGTCCAAAGCTGTGTTTTGCCAATTTGGATATGTCAGCTTTTAGGGAAACAGATGAAATAGCACACATCAACTTATAGTATTTCATTTACCAATTTAGACGCACACGCTTCGAAAAATCTTACGTTGCAGCAGATATTAGGCATCTGTTCTGTAATTGTGTTGCCTCTTCCTCCCCCATGCCCCAGTTTCATGGAACGGCTCTGGTCACACCCATCATACATGCCTTTCGGGTTATGTCTCCATCAACACTGGAGCCACTTTCCCGGCCATCCAGCAGTTCTCCAGAGCCTGTCATGGCCACTTCCTCCTCCTCCTTGGGTCTGTGTGTGATGCTGACCCTGAAAAGTTTGTCCCCAGCCCCAGGTACACTCTGTATAACGTTAGGACAGCCACCCTGGTGCTCCTCTCGTTAGAAGGTGTTCATGGTCATTATCACATAACCCCTGACTATGTTGACTTTTTAGGGGATTTTTGAAAACTTCACCACCATACCACGCAACGCTTGCAACTGTGAGTTCACATGTCTAAGAATGAGAGAGAGAGAGAAAGCGCACAGGATAAGGTGCAGCGGCCCTCCAGGGGACTGGTGCCCTGCTGGGCCTTGGCGGGTGAGGGGATGGAGGAGAGGCCACCAGCCCCCACCAACCCCTGCCCCAGCCTGTAAGGCACGTGGAGGTTGGGGCCACATTAGCACTTGAATGCAGGAATCTTGTTCTCTTTTCCGGCTAGTCCATCTTATTTTATAATAGAAAGATAACAATGTTTTGATGTGTTTCCTTTAAAACTCTTTATCATGGGAAGTTTCAAACATATATAAAAGTAGAGTGTACCTCCAGGTACCCATCACTCAACATCAGTTACCAACTCAAAGCCCATCTTGGTTCATCTCTACCCCTGCCCACTAACGTTGTCCCCTCAGGATTATCTTTAAGCAAATCCCAGACACGTACAATTTAATTCGGTAAGCACTTCAGTCTGTGTCTCTAAAAGACTCTGTCTTTAGACAAAACTTCAGTATATTATTACACCTAAAAAATATCGGAATTTCTTAATAGCATTCAGATTTCCTTGATTGTCTTTTAAGTGTTTTTTAATATGTTGTTGAAATCAGAATCCAAACAAGGCCCAAATGTTGCAGTTAGACAAAGAAATGTTAATGGTGAAACTGTATCCTGTGGCATTGATGCCCCAACATATTTAACCATTTTCCTCAACAAGCAGGTTGTTTCCAACTTTTCCCCCCACTGTAAACAGTGTGGTAGAGAGTATCCTTATACAGAAATATTTTGTCTGCAGTTCTGGAATAGATCCCTGCATATGACGTGAGGTGATTGGGTCTGAGGGTATGCATATTGGTAAAAGTTCCCATTGCCAAATTGAAAGTATTTCTGATAAAGAGATGATGAAAAGGGGGGAAAAAGGAATGAAGAGAAAGAAGTAAGATAGTGGAGCTGGAGGAAGGAGAGGGACAGAGCACGGCTGGGCAGGGGAGGAGATAAGAGGGGAAAGGCAGGCGGCTTCCTGAGCTGCTTCTCCTCGGGCTCTGTGCCAACAGCAGGTTTTCTGTCCCAGGCTGGATGGCCGGCAGGAAGTGTTTGACAGATGAGATGGCCCGTGGTGCGGTGGCCTGGGATCCGAGCGGCCGTGCCAAATGGGGCCAGGTGGCCAGCCAGCTTCCCTGGAGCGGGGAATCCAGACCCTGCGCCCTCAGGTTTGCTCACGAAGCAGGGCAGAGATGGGGCTGCAGGGCCTGGCTCGCAGGGCTTCCTGGAGGAATGCCCGCGCCCTGCCCGCGGCCAGGTCAGGGGGCGCCTGCCATGCACCGGGGAAGGGCCACTTCCTGAAGGTCACCCTTTAGCCTGGGGAGTGGGGGGGGGGGGTCATCCTTTATTTCCTGTTTGTGCCAAGGACTTCAAGCCCAGACACAAGCGTGAGGGTTACTTGCTAGCCGTTCAATAATTATCCCGTTGTGCGCAGCCGGAAGCATGAAGATGGAGGAAGAAGAACACGTTACTTGATCTCTCAGAGAACAGTATGGTTCAGTTTCTCACCGGAGAAAAAGTGAACACTTTGTGAGATGGCAGGTGACTTCTATTCTCCTCATTAGACTCCTCTGTATTTTCCACACTTTCTGTGATAAACACGTATCGTTTTTATCGTTAGAGGTTTGGGGGGAAGTGAAGGAGATTTAAAGAAATCACTTCTCGAAGTAGATTTGCTGCTTCTTGCTGTTCGGCGAAGAGGGATGTTGTCTTTCTTTCCACTGCACGAAGTGGGAAACCTTGGCACAGGTCAAGCCAGCAGTTTGTCTCAGATTGCGGAGCGAGGGAGGGCGCCGGGCCTGGTGCTCCCGGCTCGGACCTACACAGGTTTACATGCAAGAAGTCTCCTCCCAGAACCCACAGCTGTGGGACTGGAGGTGGCCCGGGCCATCCTCTCTCGTTTGTCACCCAGCTGGACGTGTGACCTCAGGTCGGTTCCCTGGGACCAAAGTCACATGCTATGACAGACGCTGGTACCAGGGGCTGAACTTTTTCCTCCGCCTCTAATCCCCGCCCCGCCCAGCCCCGAGTGGAAAAGCTGTAGGACCTGTGCCCACAGGCAGCTCCAAGGCAGGAGCCAGTGCCATGGGGGTGGGGTGGGGGGTGGGGGCGTGGAGGTTGCCCGCTGAAGTACCCTGGGCCCCCGCAGCGTGTGCAGGAGCGTCAGGACCCACGTCTGTCCTCTGGGTGCACCGGCCGCTCTCCCCGTGAGGTGTTTGCAGTGTGTTCTCGGGGTGCCTGATACGCCGACGGGGACTTCCCTCCGCAACGGCTTCAGCGGGCAGGGAAGGGGGTGGGTCGGAGCTTCACGGTGTGAATGATGCACCTGCACGGGACCTCCCCGAGGCCCAGGCCCCAGCTCCTGTTTTGCCAGGGGCAAGCCCGGGTGAAATAAATCCAGCAGTTACAGAGTGTGGACCGGGCTGAGCCGCCCAACTGGCTGCGCCTGCCCCCCAAATCCAGAGCCAGCAGAAGTGGCCAGCCGGGTTGTTGCTGGGATCCCTGGGCTGCTAACCAGCGTGGCGCTCACTGATGTTTAAACAAAGGGAGGAAAACGAAGAGGAGCAGGGATGAGCGCTTGGACCGCCGTCTGTTCCTGTTCTTTTCCTCGGCATTTCACTTAAGCTAACATTTGAGTAGCCTGGCAAAGGCGCGGAAACTGATACTGTATAAATAACGGCACTCGCTGTTTATCCCTCTGCCATCACTTGGGATTCCCGAGGCATTTAGAGACTTCGCCCTCTGGGACGGCTGCCCGTAAAATAGACGAGAGATGGGGGCTGGAGGGGTCCTGACGTGGGCCTTATCAGGAACCCACAGTCCAAGCAGAAGGTCGGAGCTCCGCCAGGAGCCCAACCTGCTGACCCAGGCTGGGGCCTTTGTTCTGTGTGATTCCCCTTTGGGGCTGATCCCCCCGCCCCCCGCAACCTTCCTTCCTTCTGTTCCCATGGCCCCGTGTCCTTGCCACGGTGGCTGGGCATTAGTGCATTCTGGCAGCTCCCTGTCCGGGTGGGGACCTCCCCCCTCCCCTCCCCCTCCCCGGGATCCTCAGGGCTGGCAGCTGGGGCTTCGCGCTCAGCTGGGCCTGCCTGGCATCTGCTGCCCAGCAGGAGGCTCTGCTCCTCCCCTTCTTGCTCCGAGACATTCTGACATTCTCAAGATAACTTCTGACCTTGGCCTTGGCTTTGCCACAAGCACAGGCACCCACCTGGACCCGGGGTCAGCATTCTTGGCTTGTGGACACGCCGTGGATTTGTGTAAATCTGACAACAGTTGATTCCGTAACCTGCGGTGTTCGAGTTTGCAGCGCACACACCTGCCACACGCTTCCCTTCTCCTCCAGGCCTCCCCACGTGCTGCTGTGCAGACTCTCCTCCTGCCTCAGATCAGGGCAGTGTCTGCACGCCAGGCCCATCCCCACCCTTCCCCCAAGCGGGAGGTTACTTCTGCCTGTCCTTCCACTGAGCGGTGACGGGACTCGTGGTGCAGCCGAGGCAAGGCAGCACTGCCTCCCTCACACCGAGCACGCACGGAGGAGATTGCTCGCATCTCATCTAGCTGTCGGCACAGAATTCCTTGAAAGCCATTCGCTTCGAGGCACAGCCGGACGGTGCCCTCTCGGCATATCTCCAGCTCCTGGTCTTACAGACTAAGCCTAGCTCAGCAGCAGGGAACTCCAAGGCAGACTCATCATTTCTCTGGCAGAAACCGCACTGCAGAGTGGTGTAGCAGAAGGGAGACATTGTCACCCAAGGGGTATCTCTCCCTCTGAGCAGCAGTCGGACATGTGTTTATCTGAGCCTACAGGGGCTTGTACAATCAATTCCCCTACTGAGAAGCTGGCGGGTGCCCCCGAGCAGAATGCCAGAGCCAGAGTCTCCTAGAGTCCCCGGAGCGCCAGCCTCCTTACCACATGGCCCCTGGCTAGGTCCTGCCAATTTGTGAGGCCCTCCAGACACGGTGTGCTTGGGTATCGTCTGTGTTCGGGGTGCTGTGCTTGAACCACGCATGCATCGCGGGAGTCAGTCCATGAAAGTACCCGTGTGACTGAGCACGGGGATCAGAGTGGCGTGTGCCAGCAGCCCTGGGGTGCACACGTGTTTGTATGTGCAAATAAAGGACTGTTTTAGAACGGCCAGCTTCACAAGCACAGGAACAAAGCTGCTTTCTCCTCTGAACCTAAATGATTTGGGGAAAAAAAAAAAAAAGACATATACAATTTGTAAATTGCCTGGATATACTCAAGCAGACAGCAGCTTGGCTCTGAGGAGAATCTTTGTTTTGGAGCATTCTGTTCCTGGCAGATTAAAGTATGATGTCCTTTTTAAAAAGGAGAGGAGGAGGTTGGGCTGACCGAGGAACTTTCTCTCTCTAGTCATGACTTTAAATGCTGTCTGAAATGCTCTTTGCCGGGATTTAGCCATTAAAAAAGAAGAACAAACACGAAGTTACTTTTTCATTTCCTGGAATCCTTATTAATTGCCTTTAGGACGTTATCTAGAAAGAGAGCGAAGAGGCATTCACCAAACACGGACGGAGTGGGAGAATCCTACCCCACACCCAGCCTCCACGGGACACCCAGGAGTACAAGAGGGTGATGCAGTCCAGCCAGCCCCTCTGGAACGAGGCACCTTCCACCAGAGGCCCTAAAACCACACAAAATATATCAACTCCTCGTTGTACAGGGACCTGGGATCCTGTGGGTCCAGATGATCTATCGGGGTAACAGTGTACTCGAAGCAGGGCTCCTTTCCACGCCAGCAGCTCCTGGCGGGAGGGAAAGGCCCCACCGGATCCAGTCGGGAATGAAATCGCAGGTTAGGGCCCCAGGAGTATGGAGAGTCTGAGCGCCCTTCCCCCTTGGCCCTGGGACCGTCGCTGCTCACGTGGTTTCCAGAGAATCCCACGTGGCACCCTTGGTGGTTATTTCCTTCCCAAAACTTCCCCGTCTTGGGCCCCTTTCTGTTACTTTCCCATCTTCTCAGGTGTCCCCTTTGTTTCGGAAAAACACAAGACGGGGCAGACACGCTCTGTGTAACCAGACCCCGGATGCTGGCTCCACGTGGGCCCCATGGGTAATTCTGTCCGCCCGCTGCAGCCCGGAGCCCTCAGCTAAAAGCTGCGACTCCCAGGCCCCTCTCCTCATTGCAACGCAGGTCCTTTTCACAACCCTGGTAAATACCTCAGTTTCCTCCCACCCCCGTCAAATGGGAAGGACAAACTGTATTCCTCAGTCGTGTGTTTAAAACACTGTGAAAGGAGTTCCCTGGCAGTCCAGTGGTTGGGACTTAGTACTTTCACTGCCGTGGCCCGGGTTCGGTCCCTGGTCGGGGAACTAAGATCCCGCATGCCGCACGGCGTGGCCAAAGAAAAACCAAAACCAACCAAAAACAAACAAAAAACCCTACTGTGACATGTGTTCGTGGACAGCAGATGATTCTGACGGTGCCACAGGTTGTTTTACCTTCCAGCGGGTGCTTGCACGGGGGCTCCACCAGCAGTTTTGTCCAGAGCAGTGACTGACGCGCTTCTAGCATCCCGGTGAAGCGGAAATCTGAACCATCCCCCTGAACCCAGCCTCGCCGAGACAGGCGTGTTGAGAAGGCTCCCTCCCTGACCTTGCCTCTCTGTCCCTTTGCTCCCACAGCTCCCCGCCGGCCCAGCAGCTCTCCTTCCTGCGCAGCGGCCTCCTGAGCAGCCTCTACCTGCCCTCGGGCCTCCGCCCCGTGCCCCTGCTCCGGTGGCTGTTCCAGGTGAGGACCACGGCCTGCCGCCAGGTGGCGGGAGCGTGCCAGCACAACAGTCAGGGCAGGGCCGCTGGCAGGAGGGGCTGGGCACCCACCCTCTTCTTCTGGCCTTGGGTGCTGCTGGGTTTGTCCCAGCTGAGGCTGGAGGAGGGAGGGAGGCTTGTGATGACAGAGACAGGGAGGTGCAGGGACCGGTCTGTTGTCTTCACTCCGGTCCCCCCAGAGCGTGTGCCTCACAGGGTGTTGCTTTGCCCCCAGAGGCCCTCTGTGTGATTCCGGCAGGTCCGCCCAGCAGGTGCTCACACCTGCTCGCCTTGTGTCCAGGCTCATCTCCAAGTCACAGGTCCCGGCCCTCGTCCCATGGGCAGCGGGAGCACAGCCCTGCAGCAGCCTTGCAGGTGTGAGGGCCCTGGTGAATTCTGAGCTGGGGTGCTCGGGTGTTTGCCTCCCGCTGTGGAGTTGTAGGTCGGCTGGAAAAGCCTAGAACAGCTGCTCTGTCTTCCCCTCCCTTCCGTTCTGGTTGCTGCCAGGGGCACATGCATTCTGCCCGGGGCTCAGAACCTTTGCCCTGAGAAAGACAGTGAGAAGCCAGCAGGGAAGGCCCGGGAACCAGCTGCTGGGATCTGAACGCAGGGCACGGGGATGCAGGCTTGGCCCCCACCCAGGACCTTCCTTCCCTTGCCCGGGAACCAGCAGGTCCCAAGTTCCAGCTGGTCCCATTCCTGCCAGTTGGAGCCTGGACCCCAGCCGTAAATTAGAGCCACCATGCGGGGTGGATTGTTCTCGGAACTCCTCGGCCTTGGCAGACTGGCTGCCTTCCAGAAGGAGCCCTCTGGCTCTCTCTTCTTCCCTCTGGGCTCCTAACTATCGGCCCTGCCCTGCCCCTCCCCCGGGCCCAGGCCACACAGGGAACAGAGCGGCCATTATTCTCCGTCCACAGTCAGTGCAGGCTTCTTTCTCCTTGCTCAGTGCACGACAGACGCAAAGTCGGGCATCGGAGGCACAAAGAGCCGGTCTGAGATGTCGCCCACAGAGGGTCCTTGTGTGACCCTGACACGGCATGGAGGCGTGAGCGAGCCCCGCCTTGTCTGTCCCCCCACGTCTGTCACCTGGGGGGTCCCCGGGAGCAGAGGACCGAGCCCTGCTCCTCCACATACTACTGTGTGACTTGGGGAGTTATTTAACATCAGCTCCGTGCCTCAGTTTCCACTCTGTAAACTGGGGTCAGTAGTCCCACGCGAAGGCTGAGTGAGGAAATCCTGTAAGCTGCCTTGTCCTTATAGCCCCCCGAGGTTCTGCCCAGGGTCTGGGCATCATCTGGAAGAAATGAAGTTAGCACGGAGGTCAGGTTCTCCATCTTCAGCAAGGAGAAACAAAGCAGCTCCTCTCCCTGCCCACGGCTAAAGTCAGATCAGTGAAAGGGGTGCGCTTGGCCTTGGGGGCCTCTTCTGGGGGAGACCCTGCCCAACATCTTTGTCTCTGGAGGGGAAGGAGGACCAGGGCAGCTGCTGTCTGCCACTCACGTGATCACGCTACAGGCTTTAGGATGGGCTCTGATGTTTCACTTCCGAGGTTTTGGTTTTCTTGTCACTTGGAACTTATTTTCCCACAGCAACAGTAGCATTGGTTCCTTTGCAGACCTTGGTTCAGGACAGGCTACATGCTGAGCTCTGGGGACAGAAAGGTCCTGGAAATGGCGTCCCAGGTAGATGCGTAGAACGTGGCCGTGGGGTTCCGCGTACTTCAGAACCGCACGCTGTTAGTGAGAGGCACAAATCCACGGGGGCTGCCTGAAGCTGCTGGGGCGGGTGGCGCTCCGATGAAGGTGCAGGGGCGGTTCGTGGGATCCAAGGGCAGGGATACAGCTGGGCCTCAGGACGAGCTGGAACCAGGTTGGACAAGGGTCGGGATCCTAGGACAGGCTTTCGGCTTCTCTCTGTACCCCAGGCTCCATGGTTAAGTAAATTCCCAGGAAAGAGAGTCTGATTGGCCTAAGAGGGGTTCAGTGACCACCCCCAATCAAAGGCAGCTAGGGGCGCAGGCTCACAGGGCTGCTGGGGTCCCACATGCATACCCGGGGTTGATTCTGAGAGCTAGGGGGTGGGGGAGTTGGGCAGACCGCTCCAACCCTGCTCCTTCAACTCTTTAGAAAGGCCATCCTGTGTCCCCATGGGGACTAGTTCCTGCTGCCCGCCACCCTCCCTGAAGCCGGGGGCTTCAGTGGGGTGAACAGTGGGCGCTGGGTGAGTAGGCTTCAGCCTTAGTGCTCGTGAATTATGTGAGCTCGTCACTGGAGCCCTAGTGTATGCTTCCCAGGTGAGCCTTGCTGGGGAGGGCGGACAAAAGCAGGAAGCTTATGCTGTCAGTGAATTTATATTCTTGTTGGGGAACGATCACGTGTTCAACTATGAAAAAGTTAGGAAAGGAAGAGGGAGGCAGGGTTCTCGTGTCTTAGGTCAGATCCTTGGGAAGCAGGAAGCCGCCCCTGTGAGGGAGGGAGGGCAGCAGGGCCGGGGCAGAAGGAGAAGCTGAGTAGCAAAGCAAATGCATGACAGGCCACGGCCAGTCCTGGGGTGCTCTGGAACTGGGATTACCCTTTAGAGTTGTCCCATTTGAGGCAAGGGGTCCTGGCCTTTGGACCCCAGCGTCGGCTAGTTATCAGACGAAGGCTGCACTTGGAGAGGGGGGTGTGACCTTGGGTGAGGGACTCCCTCTGTCCAAGGTCAGTCAACCAGCAGCAATGCCCAGCCCGTGGGGGTGGGAGCCTTGGTCCTGAACCGAGCGCCCACTGCAGCGGGCTTTTCTCAGCACTCTCCAGAGGGAGGATGGTGTGCTGCACGGCGTGGCCTGGCCTCACCTATGTGTCCCCAGACTGGATGGCGCTGGTGGGGAGGGTGCATGTCTCCATGTCACACTCTGTTCACGTTCCAAATCCCCAGCTGTGGCCGCAGACTCAAGGAGTGTTCGAATAAGAATCCCAGTGAGTTTGAGTCAGGTGGGTGCCCTGCCCACCCTCCCCCCACCAGCTTGTTGAGGATCCGCACTCAGTACCAAGGGCCTCCCAGAGCCAGTGGTCTCCCGAGGCTCAGATGTTCAGAGTTAAGGCACTGACCTGGAAGTGATGTGAGGGTCTCGAAGAGGGGCCGCACTTTATCTTGTACAGCTGACGGTAGTCAGTGCTGCTGAGCTCTTTCTCTTCCCTACACCGGTTCCTGCCCTGGAGGGGCGTGGCTGTGACCACAGGGAGTGAGGGGCAGAAGGACCAAGACTCCCACACAGGGAGGTGGACAGAGTAGGAGATTTCAAGTCACATAGACCTGGGATTGAATCCTGGCTTTTCTGCTTCGTTGCTCTGTGACCCTGGGGAAGTTGCTTGATCTCTCTGAGCTTGGTTTCTTCATCTGTAAAGTAGCAATAATGACAATATCCTTCTACTGTGTGGATTTGTGAGGATTAAATGGGACTTATTTAATATGGCGTAATAAAGGTTTCTGCTATTACTCCATAGGAATTACCCAGCTAACCTGTTTTTTTCTTCTCCTCCTAGCTGCTGACATGGCCTCCAGAAACTTCTTTGGGAGCCTTTGGTCTCCTGTGGGACCTCAGCGTGGATGGGCTCTTCCGTCCATCTGGTCAGTACCTCGGGTGCAGGGCAGCAGCTGGCATGCTGGGTACCCAAGCTCGAGAGCCTACATAGTACTCAGCTCTCAGCCCTGCACCGCCCCAGCCCAGTGTGTGGGAGAGGTGCTAGTGGGGATGTTGCATCACCGGGACACGGAGACATCAGGCCATCTTTGGCTCTGGCTCCTGCATTAGTAAAAAGCTGAGCCAACAGGCTCCCCAGCACCTTCTCTGGCCTCAGATCCATGTCACCAGGGCCAAGTCCAGGCTGACTTCACAGACTTAGGATCCTGGAACAGTCTGGGAGCTGGGTTCTCTGGATTTACGAGGACAGCTTGCCTCCAGCTTCTTCCTGAGAGCCCCAGTTTGCTTGGGTGGGTTCCAGGAACATCTGCATCAAATCAGGGAAGCTCTTTGGGTTGGAGTCACCAAGGGGGAGGGCCCTGAAGCTGTGCCCCTACCCGCAGCCCTCCTCAGCTCCTAGGGCATCAGCGGAGCCCCTAAGTTTGGACTGGGCTGGAGTGAGAGCTTTGAGTCTGTACCTTGGTCCTGACATGTAAGGGATACACTTAAGTTATTTTTATTTGTTTTATTTTTTTAGCTTATTTACTTATTTTTGGGTCTTCGTTGCTGCACACGGGCTTTCTCTAGTTGTGGTGAGCAGGGCTACTCTTCGTTGTGGTGCGCGGGCTTCTCATTGCGGTGGCTTCTCTTGTTGCGGAGCACGGGCTCTAGATGCGAGAGCTTCAGTAGTTGTGGCACGTGGGCTCTAGAGCGCAGGCTCAGTAGTTGTGGCGCGCTGGCTTAGTTGCTCGGAGGCATGTGGGATCTTCCCAGACCAGAGCTCGAACCCGTGTCCCCTGCATTGGCAGGCGGATTCTTAACCACTGCGCCACCAGGGAAGTACCTGAGTCATTTTTATCCTTTCAGATGTTCAGAGTTCCACAGAAGCAATTAGTTTCCCCTTTTGTGGCTGCACCCTTACCGGGCTGTCATCATTTGGTGCCTGAACCTAGACACTTTGGCACCAAAAAATATCATGTAACCCATTGAAAGGTGCTTAGGGCAGGCAGTGAGAGGGATCCACAGGTTTCCAGTCCGCGCCCTTGCCCACCAGCTGCAGTCTGCCCACCCTCCCGCTAAAACATGGAAGCACGTAGCTCTGAAGGCCAAGGTTATAGACCCATGATGCACCATTAACCCCCCATCACCACCACTGGCAAGCAGCCCTTTGAATTTCTGCTTTTGTGCCTCCCCTCCAGGCGTTGGCTGAGCCGGGGGCCTTCTGTCGCATTAGAGCATTCCAGACTCCTCCAGCTCCCCCCTCCCCCGCCCCTGCCCCTACGCCTGGGACCCTCTAACTGAGGTCCTCTGAATAGCGCCAGTCTCGGCCGGCCTCCTCTCCCTTTGCATAACCTCTGCCCCTGCAGCCTGGGCTGCCCTTTCGCGCCTCTGCGGCAGGCCTGCCCTTTGGGGAACAGAGGCCTCCCTTGTCCCACTCTTCTCCTGCGCGAGG
>NW_020173116.1:7927650-7951002 GCF_003031525.2 Neophocaena asiaeorientalis asiaeorientalis | reverse complement strand
TGTCTCTTTCCCTCCTGTTGGAATAGAGACTGGGCCACAGAGTGCTGCGCCCAAGGTCAGGATCTTGATTGGTTTGGGCAAAGGCAAAGGCCTGGTTCGCAAAAGAAGGGAAAGCAGGGACTATTTGTACCCCGGTGTTCACAGCAGCATTACTCACAACACCCGAATGGCGGAAGGGACCCAAATCCCAATCGTCCACTGACGCCTGAACGGATAAGCAAAATGTGGTCTATACACGCAGTGGAGTATTATTCAGCCTTAAAAAGAAAGGTAATTCTGGGACTTCCCTGGTGGCCCAGTGGTTAAGGCTTCGCCTTCCAGTGCAGGGGGTGTGGGTTCCATCCCTGGTCAGGGAGCCAGGATCCCACACGCTTGGCAGACAAAAAACCAAAACATAAAACAGAAGCAACATTGTAACAAATTAAATGAAACATTTAAAAATGGTCCACATCCAAAAAATCTTTAAAAAAAAAAAGAAAGAAAAGGGAAGGAAATTCTGTCACATGCTACAACGTGGATGAACCTTGAGGACGTGATGCTAAGTGAAATAAGCCAGCCACAAAAAGATAAATACTGTAGGATTTCTCTTATAGGAGGTACCTAGAGTAGTCAAATTCACAGAGACAGAAAGTAGAATGGTGGTTGCCAGGGGCTGGGCGGGGGGATGGGAGGTTAGTTGTTCATGGGTACAGCGTTTCAGTTTGGGGTGATGGAAAAGTTCTGGAAATGGGTAGCGGTGATGGTGAACAATGTGAATGTGCTTAGCACTGCTGAACTGTCCACTTAAAAATGGTTAAGAAGATGGCAACTTCTACGTTACGTGTTTTTTACATAAGTTTTAAAAAGTAAAGGCCAAGCCCAGAGTCAAGAGCCAGGTGCCAGGAGAGAATCTACCAAAAGTTGGAACTGGAAATCAACTGCTAGCTCAGGGAGCATTTGTATGGTTAAATTAGATCCAGGATTGATGCAAAAGGAAGTCATGTTTCTCAGATTTGTCAACGACTTGAGGTGCTCTGAGTGTCCTTGTCCTCTGTGGGGCACCGCCCTCTGGGGCAGAACTGTGGGGCTTTGGATCTGTGATTGGTATGTGAGTTTTCAAGTTGCCTGGCCTTTCTCTTTTGTAAAATGGGGGAGACTTGCAGGTGTGTACATTTCCATCTTTTTCTGGAATATGTAGCTGACCAGAGGTTCTTCCCAGATTATCCCGGGAAAGGTCTTACACAATCGCCTTCATCACAGCATGCTTCCTGAGTAAGGGGAGAGCCCGGATGGGGCCGGGTCTCTGGCAGGGCCTGGGATCCAGGCTTCAGAGTTGATCGTCATGGGTGTGCTCCGGGCGACTGGGGCTAAGGGCTGAGAGCCCAGCGTTTGCTGGAGGATTGGAGTAAGGTGGGAATTGTTTTCCTGGTTTAAGAAGATGGTTCCTGCCCTCAGGGGGCTGATAGGTGGGAGGGGATTAAGTGTCCAATTACAATAGGAGATAGAGAGGAGGCAGAGGCAGAACTTCGGGAAACTACTTCTAGTTAGATGGGGGAGGCAGGAATCGGGAAGTGCTTTGTAGAAGAGGGAGCGGTTGATTCATCTTTCAAAAGACGTGTAGGGCAGGGATTGCAAACTCGGTTGCAGTGGGGACCTAGTGAGATCGGTAACTGGAGAGCTCCTGGCCTGTCTAAAAAGGCTGGCTGGTTCCGTGTCGCCAGATCTGTCCATTTTCAAGAGACTCTGTGTTTTAGTTGGGATGTACTTGGACTCGTAAGTAACAGATGTCCAATTAAGAACAGTTTATCATCTCACATGACAAGAAATCCAGAAGCAGGTTGTTCCATGGTATGTTCAACAGATTTGCATCACCAGGGCTCTGGCTTAGCTTGTGTCTCCCTTCCCACTACTCCCCCTGAAGGCTGCAGAATGGCTTCTGTAGCTCCAGGCATCATCTTGTGCTCTCACAAGACAGCAGTGTTCAAGGCAGAAAGGATAAATAAGGGTGAGGGATAAGAGAACATTGCTTCTTATATATTTTTCTCTCTTTTTATCAGGACATTCTTTCCATTTTGTTTTATTAGACAGAACTGGATCACAGGGTCTAGAAGACCCCTTCCAACTGCCGGTACCCTTTGAATACCGTGGCTTTGTCTAAAGAATTTTCAGCCTCAGGAATCCTATACCTCCAGGGTAGAATCCAGGAGACGTTTTTTTCCAGCCTCCTTTCAAATATTTGAATTTTTAGTTTTGGAATTTCCATTTAGTCCTTTATTGTTTTTTTATAGTTTCTGTTTCTCTATTGGGATTTCTTATTTGTTCATATTTAATATGAGCATATTTTCATTTACCATCTTGAGCATAGTCATAATAGCTGCTTTAAATCTTTGTAATTCTAACATCTGGAGCATCTAATTCACTACATGGAAAATTAAGTATGAAAGGGAACATTGACTGAGAAATGAGTCAAGAAATCATACCAAGTAAATACCAGGGCTCTTTGTCCTAGATCTCTAGGACATTTTCCAGAACTGTTCATGGAGAATCGCCTGCTGCTTGTGGCCTGGCTTCCCTACCTAACCTAGAACACTCACAGGGCTGTGCAGGTGAGGTGTCCTGGAGTTTAAGCTTCATGAGCTTTAAGGTCAATCGGTTTTTGACATTTAATAAAACTGTTTTCTGCTCAAACAGCCAGAGCCTGTTTCTGTTGCTGTGGCTTTCCACCATGGGGTGATGTGGTTCCTCCACTGGGGTGGACCCACTTGCCCTGAGCAGACACCAGGATGAAACGAGCGTTCCCTTCCTAGGGAGGAAGGGGAGCATGGCTCTTGGATAGGCAGCCAGCAGAGTCTATTGTAGCCAGAATACGGATGTTTATGTGAAATCTCCTGTTGGTAACTAATTCTGTTAGAAAACAAAACCCAAAAAACCCCCACTGTGAACCCATCTGCAGACTATTTGACTGTAGATAGAATATAGTTCTACTGGTTTGCAGCCCTGGGCATAGCCCTGGCTGTGGAGAGATTCGGGGGAAGCCAGGAGCAGCGAGAGTGGGGCTTCCTTTAAGGGGCCGAGTAGGAGATAAGACTGGACGTTTCGGGCCAGATCTTGGAGGACAGTGGGGGCCATTACAGGTGTAGTGAAGCTTCATTAATATTTGGCAAGACCAGGACAGGTGGTTGTTGTCGTTGTTGTGATTTAGATATAATTCATGCACCATATAATTCACCCTTTTAAAGTGTATGATTCAGTATGATTCACAGAGCTGTTCAACCACTATCTAATTCTGAAACATTTTCATCACCCGCAAAAAGAAACCTCAGACCTCAGCAGGCACTGCCCACTCCCCACTCCTCCCAGCCCCCTGGCAACCTCTAATCTACCTTCTGTCTCAGTGGACTTGCTTATTCTGGACATTTCATGTAAATGAAATGAGACAACATGTGACCTTTTGTGTCTGCTTCTTTTAGCATAATGTTTTCAAGGTTCATGCGTGTCGTAGCATTCCTTTTTACGGCCGAATAATATTGCATTTTATGGCTGTACCACATTATATCCATTCGTCAGTTGATGGGCACTTGGGTCGTTTCCACTTTTTGGCCCTTGTGAGCAACACTGCTGTGAACATTCGCACACAGGTGTTCACGGGGACATACGTGTTTAGTTCTCACTGGTATATGCTTAGGAGTGGAATTGCTGGGTAATACGGTGGCTCTATGTTTAACCTTTTGAAGGACTGCCAAACTATTTCCTGAAGCGGCTGCGTCACGTTACATTCCCACCAGCCATGTCTGAGGGTTCCAATTTCTCCACATCCTTGCCAACATCTGTTATTGTCCATCTCTTGATCATAGTCATACTAGTGGGTGTGAAGTGATATCTCCTTGTGGGTTTGGGTTTGCATTTCTCTAATGACGAAGCGTGTTGAGCACCTGTTCCTGTGCTTGTTGGCCGTTTGTATATCTTCTTTGAGGAAGTATCTGTTCAAATGCTTTGCTCGTTTTGTGATTGGATTGTTTGTCTTTTTTTGTTGAGTTGCAGTTCTTTTATATACTCTGGATATTAGACCCTTACCCGACGTGTGATTTGCAAATGTTTTCTCCCATTTTGTGGGTTATCTTTCCATTCTCTTGATGGTGGCCTTTGATGCGCAGAAGTTTTTAATTTTGATAAACTCTAATTTAGCTGTTGTTTTCTATTGCTGCCTATACCTTGATGTCAAACAAGACACCACTGCCTAGTCCAAGGTCATGAAGATGTTCCCTTATGTTTGTTTGTTTGTTTTCTATTTAGTTTATTTATTTTTGGCTACATTGGGTGTTTGCTGCACACGGGCTTTCTCTAGTTGCGGCGAGCGGGGCTACTCTTCTTTGCGGTGTGCGTGCTTCTCACTGCAGTGGCTTCTCTTGCTGAGGAGCACGGGCTCTAGGCGTGCGGGCTTCAATAGTTGTGGCTCACGGGCTCTAGGGTGCAGGCTCAGTAGTTGTGGCGCACGGGCTTAGTTGCTCCGCGGCATGTGGGATCTTCCTGGACCAGGGCTTAAACCCGTGTCCCCTGCATTGGCAGGCAGATTCTTAACCATTGCACCACCAGGGAAGTCCCTCCCTTACGTTTTATTCTGAGAATTCTATAGTTTTAGTGTTTCCATTTAGGTCTTCGATCCATTTTGAGTTGATTTTTGTATATGGTGCGAGATAGGGGTACAGCTTCAGTCTTTTGCGTGTGGATATCCACTTGTCCCAGGACCATTTGTTGAAAGACTACTCTTTCCCACAGTGAGTTATCTTGGCACCCTTGTGGAAAATCAGTTGACCATGGATGTACGAGTTTATTTCTGGACTCTCGGTTCTATTCCATTGATATATACGTGTGTGCGTGTGCGTGTGTGTGTGTGTGTGTGTATACACACACACATATTTGTCCTTATGCCAGTACTGCAAATTCTTGATTATGGTATCTTGTAGTAAGTTTTGAAATTGGGAAGTGTGAGTTCTCCAAGTTTGCTCTTTTCAAAATTGTTTTGGCTATCCTGGGTCTCTTGTATTTCCATATTAATTTTAGGATTGGCTTATTAGTCTCTTCAGAAATGACAGCTGGGCTTTCAGTAGTGATTGTGTCGAATCTGTAAGTGACTTTGAGTGTTACTGCCATCTTATTAATATTGAGTCTTCTGATCCATGAGCAGGAGATATCTGTCCGTTTATTTAGATCTTCTTTAATTTCTTTCAAGAATGTTTTTTTTTTTTTTTGGCGGTACGCAGGCCTCTCACTGTTGTGGCCTCTCCCATTGCGGAGCACAGGCTCTGGACGCACAGGCCCAGCGGCCATGGCTCACAGGCCTAGCCGCTCCGCGGCATGTGGGATCTTCCCGGACCGGGGCACGAACCCGTGTCCCCTGCGTCGGCAGGCGGACTCTTAACCACTGCGCCACCAGGGAAGCCCTCAAGAATGTTTTGTGGTTTTCAGTGTACAAGTCTTACACTTCTTTTGTTAAATTTATTCCTAATTATTTTATTCTTTTTGATACTATCGTAAGTGGAATTCTTTTCTTCGTTTTCTTTTCAGATCATTCCTTGCTTGTGTGTAGGCATACAACAGATTTTTGTGTATTGACCTTGTATCCTGCAACCTTGCTGAACTCGTTTATTAGCTCTAATAGTTTTTGGGTTTTTTTTTTTTTATGGCAAAGTTTGGTTTTGAAAGCAAACATATTGTTGTGCAACTAATTGCTTGCGAGAAATGACCTCATGTTTCTCTAACAAACATGTTTTGGCTGTGCTGGTGTAGGACTGGCCAGTAACCCAGTGCCAATCATACTGACTAGGCAGCAGTGCCTGGAGAAGAGCAGCTCCGTCAGTGAGATCAAAACACTTTGGAAGAGAAGTAAAACAGGTGTAGCTCCTTTCCCGCTAGTTTCCAAGACAATGTTGTTCCTTCTGACCTACTCATTCCATTCCCTGCCAGCTTCTATGATAGTTGTGTGGGAAGGGGAGAATATAACAGAATAAAAGACCCAGGCCAGTACATTCTTTGGATGTTTTTTAAGTGGGCGAGAAATTTAGCTCTCAGAACAAATTCATTTTGTTTTCATGAGCAGTGTCTTTGGACACTTTGTCCTTCCTCACTTGGTCACCATGCTTTTCCCTTTGTCCCCAGAGCTCCAGGATCGTAATTTCTCTTGGGCGAGCCCCGTTTTGTGAGTGGCTTTCCTTTCTGTCATTGCTTGCTTGCATCCTCTCTCCTCCCCCTTCTCAACCTTCCTTCCTTCCTCCCTCCCAGATAATATCTGTAAGGTAGCTTCTTGTAAAAAGAATAACACAAACCCAAAGATGACCAAGAAACTCACTAGCCAATGGAACCTGGTTTTATTTTTTCAAAAGTGCCCTACGTACCAAGTGCTGAAAATTCAAATACAAGAGAAAGGTACAAAGTGAAAAGCGAACGCCTCCCTCCCTGCCCACTCCCCACGGCCCCTTCCTCTCCCCAAGTGCTCCTTATTAACAGTTTCTCGTGATGATTTCCGGGAACAGAATTAATGCACAATCCACATAATATATGTTTTTATATTTACAGGTTGTATTTACACCATCTTTCTTCCGTCATTTCGGTATTCTTCTGAAATTGCCTCCAGTGGAGAGTTTCTCTTCTAAGAGTTTCCCAGCTCTCTCCCTGGGTGTCAGGAGAGGCCACAGCCCACACAGCACAAGTTGGACAGGGTTTTCTCCAGAGTCGAGGGGTCCGGGAGGTAGATGAGCCCCCAGGGTGTGAAAAGAAAACATTTACATTTTAACTCATCTTTTTAAAAAAACAGTTTTGTTGAGGCAAAATGGACATACATTAACCTATACACATTTAACGTGTACAACTTATACAGGAAACACAGGTATATACCCATAAAACTGTCACCACATCAAAAAATTATATCCGTTGTCCCCTGCCCTCCAAGTTTTCTTGTGCCTCTTTGTAATTAATTCATCTCTCTCCCCTTTTGTCTCTAAGAAACCACCGATCTACTTTTTGTCACTCCGGATTAGTTTGCATTTTCTGTAATTTTATATAAATGGAACCATGCAGTAGGTACTCTTTTTTTTTTTTTTTTTTCTGGTCTGGCTTCTTTCAATTACTTTGAAATTCTCATGTGCTATTGTATGTATCCATAGTTAATCCCTTTCAATAGCCGGGTGGTATTCTGTTGCCGGGCAGTACCACATTTTGTTCATCCAAGTCAAGTCTTGGCGGACATTTCGGTTGTTTTCACTTTGGGGGCTGTTAAAATAAAGCTGCTATAAACATGGTTATGCAAGTCTTTGTGGGGAGGTCCCTTAGGGTAAACATCTACAAGTGGATAGGCTGGGTCATATATATGTGTGTTTAAGTTGTTAAGACATTGCCAAACTATTTTTCTCCAAGTGGTCATACCATCTCCACCAGCAGTGAGGGGGAGTTCCAGTTGCTCCACATCTTCCCTACCACTTGGTATAGTCAGTCTTTTTAAGAAGTATGTAGCGGTAGCTCATTGTTTTAATTTGCATTTCCCTAAAACCTGATGATCTTTGCATAAGGCTTATTTGCCATCTGTATATCTTCTTTTTTTTTTTAATAAATTTATTTTATTTATTTATTTATCTTTGGCTGCCCTGGGTCTTCGTTGCTGCGCGTGGGCTTTAGTTGCAGCTAGTGGGGGCTACTTTTTGTTGCGGTGCACGGGCTTCTCTTGTTGCGGAGCACAGGCTGTAGGCGTGCGGGCTTCAGTAGCTGTGGCTTGCAGGCTCTAGAGCGCAGGCTCAGCAGTTGTGGTGCACAGGCTCAGTTGCTCCGTGGCACGTGGGGTCCTTCCATTTTGTTGCGGTGCACGGGCTTCTCTTGTTGCGGAGCACAGGCTGTAGGCATGCGGGCTTCAGTAGCTGTGGCTTGCAGGCTCTAGAGCGCAGGCTCAGCAGTTGTGGTGCACAGGCTCAGTTGCTCCGTGGCACGTGGGATCCTTCCGGACCAGGGCTCAAACCGGTGTCCCCTGCATCAGCAGGCGGATTCTTAACCACTGCGCCAGCAAGGAAGCCCCATATAGTTTGTGCTTTTAACATCATATTTAAGAAATATTTGTGAAATGTGTGTTACTGAGATCTTTTCCTATTTTCTTCTAAAAGTTTTATAATTTGGCTTTATAATTTATAATTAAAATAAGTTTTATAACTTATAATTAGCCTTTCATTTAGGTCAGTGATCCATTTCCAGTTAATAATGTTTATGGTGTAATTTAAAATTAATTTTTTTTACATATGGCTATCCAGTTGTTCCAACACCATTTGCTGAAAAGATTATCCTTTCTGAATTGAATTACCTTGGCACCTTTATCAGAAGTCAGTTGATCATGTGTGTGTGGGTCTGTTTCTGAACTCTATTCTGTTTCATTGATTTTTATGTCTTGATTACTGTAGCTTTATAAGTGTTGAAATCATATCGTTTGAATTCTTCAACTTTGTTCTTTTTCAAAGTTGTTTTGGTTCTTCTAGGTCCTTTGCATAAAAACAAAACAAAAAAAT
This sequence comes from Neophocaena asiaeorientalis asiaeorientalis, assembly GCF_003031525.2. NCBI lineage: Eukaryota > Metazoa > Chordata > Mammalia > Artiodactyla > Phocoenidae > Neophocaena > Neophocaena asiaeorientalis. The sequence goes on along the minus strand of NW_020173116.1, from coordinate 7,942,483 downwards.
ACCACTGCAGTCTTAATTGGGATTGTACTGAATCTATAGACCAATTTGGGGGAAATTGACAGTAGTAAGTCCTCCAATCCATAAACATGGGATATCCTTCCATTTATTTGAATCTTCTTTAGTTTCTTTCAACATTTCAGTATACAAGTCTTGCAATTCTTCTGCTAAATTTATTCCTAAAGTCCTTTGCATAAAAACAAAACAAAAAAATACCACTGCAGTCTTAATTGGGATTGTACTGAATCTATAGATAAATTTGGGGGAAATTGACAGTAGTAAGTCCTCCAATCCATAAACATGGGATATCCTTCCATTTATTTGAATCTTCTTTAGTTTCTTTCAACATTTCAGTATACAAGTCTTGCAATTCTTCTGCTAAATTTATTCCTAAATGTTATTATTATTATTATTTTTTTTTTTTTTTTTGCGGTACGCGGGCCTCTCACTGCTGTGGCCTCTCCCACCGCGGAGCACCGGCTCCGGACGCGCAGGCTCAGCGGCCACGGCTCACGGGCCCAGCCGCTCCGCGGCATGTGGGATCCTTCCAGACCGGGGCACGAACCCGCATCCCCTGCATCGGCAGGCGGACTCCCAACCACTGCAACACCAGGGAAGCCCATAAATATTGTATTTTTTTGATGCTATTGTAAATGGAATTGTTTTCTTAATTTCATTTTCAAATTATTAATTTCTAGTGTACTGATATACACTTGGTTTTTGCAGACTGGCCTTGTATCCTACAATCTTAATAAACTTGTACTTTGCTGATAATTTTTATCAGGAATGTATATTGGATTTTGAGATGATTATATGGTTTTTCTTCTTCAGTCTCTTAATATGGGGAATTACACTGACTGATTTTCGAATGTTTATTCCTTCATCCTTGCATTCTGGAATAAATCCTATTTGGTCATAATATATTAATTTTTTATGTATTGTTGGATTCAGCTTGGTAAATTTTTGCTGAGAACTCTTACATTTATGTGCATGAAGGATATTCGTCTGTGCTTTTCTCTTTCTGGTTCTGGTATCAGAGTAATGCTGGTTTCATAGAATATGTTAAGAAATATTCCCTCCTCCTCAATTTTCTGGAAGAGTTTGTGTAGAACTGGTATTATTTCTTCCTTAAATGTTTGGTAAAAATAGCCAGTGAAGCCATCTGAGCTTTGTTTCATGTGGGAAGATTTTAAACTACAAATCTGATTTTTAAAAATACATATATGGTTATTTATGATGTCTGTTTCTTCTTAAGTAAGCTTTGTTAGTTTGTGTCCATTCATCTTAATTGTCAAATTTATTGATATAGACTTTTTCATAATATTCTCTTATTATCCTTTTAAAAAATTTATTTATTTTTATTTTATTTTTGGCTGCATTAGGTGCGTGGGCTTCAGTAGTTGTGGCTCGTGGGCTCTAGAGCGCAGGCTCAGTAGTTGTGGCACGTGGGCTTAGTTGCTCCGAGACATGTGGGATCTTCCCTGACCAGGGCTTGAACCCGTGTCCCCTGCACTGGCAAACGGATTCTTAACCACTGAGCCACCAGGGAAGTCCTTATTATCCTTTTAATGTCTGTTGAATCGATGATGGTCTCTTTCACATTCTGATATTGGTAATTTGTGTTTCTCTCTACTTCCTGATCAGTCAGGTCACAGGTTTATCAACTTTATTGATCTTCTCAAAGAACTAGCTTTTGGTTTCATTTATTTTCCTTACAGTTTTTTGTTTCTATGTCACTGATTTCTGCTCTTACCTTTATTTCCTTTCTTCTGCTTGTTTTGGGTTTGATTTGCTTCCTTCCCCATCGCTCCCCCCCACCCAGTTTCTTAAGTTGGAAACTTAGATCACTGTAGCTCATGTTAACTTCTGTTTTTAATATGTTATATCACATACATAACATATTAGTATCACTGTGCAATTACATAGCTTATAAATGTGTATTTGTTGGAGGTATAACTTAAAAAATTTTAATGACAGGTATGTACCATCAAAAAAGTTTGCAGACCAGCAGACCTAAATGAGAAGGAAATCCAGAAAAGAGGGGATATATGTATATGTAGAGCTGATTCCCTTTGCTGTACAGTATAAACTGACACAATATTGTAAAGCAACTATACTCCAGTTAAAAAAAAAAAGTTTGGAGAGCAGCAAAAGCATTCTTTGATTGGAGCTCTGGGCAGACTCATTATTAGAAATTTTGAGCAGCCGCATATCATGGGAACACAGGGATGCATGATTGGTGATGGCGTGTAGGATGGGGTGGATGGAGTGGAGTCAGGGTGTCCGAAAGTCACTCCCTTGGCAAAACCCTGCAGCAGCATTGGAGTGGCATCAGGACACAGGTGGAACTGGGCAGTCAGATGCCCAGTTCTCACCTGAGGGGCCAGCACTGAGCACCAAGGATTGTTTTCAGTTAGCAGCAATTATGTATGTGAAACACCTGGTGTACAGGGGACACTCAAAATGATAGCTGTTATCAGAACAAAAATGTACTTCTTTATAAATCGGAGATCATTAGAGAAACTGAAGGAACTAAGCAGCACAAATGTTCTAAATACTGTCTGCACCTCTTAATTTTTGTAGTTCTGTTTTGGCCATTTATCTCTCAGCCTGTTCTCAGCTGGTTGGTTTTTGTTTTTCTTTTTGTTTCCTCGCATGGTTTTCAAGCAGTCAAAAACCCCTTAGTTCTATAAGATCCGGTTGACGCTTTCTACTCTTCGCAGTCTTACGAGGAGTTGTCCTCCCTTCACCTGATCTGTCTCCCATGGTGGGCAGGGCAGTCTCCAGCTGGAGTGGCAGGAAGCAATCCATCCAGAGCCCCTAGAGCCTCCCGGACTGGAGGCCCAGCCTGTGGACAGTGGCCCCTCAGGGCTCCACATGGCCTTATTATTCGTGGATCACACACGTGCAAGGAGCACTTACGTGCCAGGCCCAGGGCCCACTCTGTGCTCACGTGTGGGTGCCCTTCACTTCTGAACCTCACAGGGCAGGTGCCTCTATCCCCAGGCCCCAAGAGTCAGGCCGGGATCCAGGTCTGCCGCCCCAGCACCCTGGTGCCGCGAGAGTGTTGTGTGGACCCACATGGGCAGGAAGACACGTTGAGGACCACCCGGGAGATGCCCACCCGGCATCAGCTCCCTCGGAACTGTGAACTGTCGTTGGCTCAGCACGGCCCCTCCAGAGCCCTCAACAGGAACACGACAATAACAGTAATTCAGCTTCATAATTGATCCTCATTTTTGAAACATGTTATTGTCTGTGGTGATGATAAAAGTAGTTTCATTAAGAATAATAGCTAACATTTCTAGAGAGCTCGTGCCAGGCACTGAGCACAGGGCTTTGCCAGTCTCATTCAGTCACCACAACCATCCAACAAGTAGATAGTATTATTTTTCCATTTTACAGATAATTAGGGGGCTGGAAAGCCTGAGCTTCATACTCTCTGTATGGAGTGCACAGTTTCCTATGTGGTCAGCCTGACCCCCCAGTCCAGCTCATTTTATCTTTTTCTCTGTCTTGCTCTCTGTGCTCCGGCCTCACTGACTTTCTTTCCCCCACCCCCATCTGTCCTCCTGCTGCAGGGCCTTTGCATGTGCCGGTTTCTCCACCCAGGATCTCTCTTCCCTCCTCCCAGCAACTCCCTGGCTTTTGCCTTCTTCACTCCACCTCTTCCTTGGGCTCACACGGCCTCTCTAGCATTGCCTCCCGAGGCAGGTCTGCACTGCCCCCCTCTCCCACCCCACATCCAGCCCCGCCTTCCTCTACTCCCACTATCCCTTTCCCACTCTTTGTGGCTCTGGTTATAGCTGATGTGTCGATACTTTGATTCATATTGTCTCTCCCGATGGGCTGTGAGCCCCAGAGCTCAGGGACCATGTCTTTGCTCGTTTTTGTTTTAGCCTTCACTTGCGTCCCTGGCAGCTCCATGAGCCGAGTACACAGTAGGACGCGGACTATATCCGTTGAATGAGTGGCCATGTCTCCGGGACCGTGTGTGTTTCCCACAGCAGACGTCAGCATCTCTCCCCACCAGGCCCTCTGAAACCCCGCGGTCAGTCAGCTGGGGAGCTGCCTGTCTGCTCCTCCAAGGTCAGGACACGGGGTCCGCGGGCCCCGTGGGGACCAGCACGCGTGCTTTACCCCAGCTCAGCGGGCATCTCCCTGGACCTTTGACTCTGGCCCACCACCTGTACAGCCGGGTCACAGGGTGCCCTCCATGAGCTGCTGGGCTCGGGTAGCTTTGATCTCCCAGGACACACGTAGAATAGTACTGGTACAGGATTTTTTTTCAACTCCCAGGTGGTCGTGACGTGCGGCCAGGCTGAGAAAGGCTGGGAGACAGGCTGGGAGCCCTGGGAGTGATGCTGGCCTGGGGCTGCCTTCCTTTCATTCCTGCCTCTCCCCCGCCTGCATTATCAGCCAGAGCAAGTGAGGATGGGCCCCAGGGTGCCGCTCTGGTGTGAGGGCCACGGCTTTCCTTAGCGCAGGGGTTTCCGAACTTGGCTGGTATTAGAATCACTTGGGACTTCTTAACAATTCCAGAGCCCAGGCCACACCCACCCTAATTAAACCACAGTCACGGCGGGGGGGACACAGGTGGCAGCAATATTTGAAGCTGCTCCCTAAGTGATTCCAAACTGTGCAGACAAGTCTGAGAACCACTGCCTTAGGTTCTTAGCTGGGCCCCTGATCCAGAACAGACAGCAGACACCACCTTCCCTTAGACTGTCTGCTGCCCAAGGTGCTGTGTGTGGATACCTTTTCTTCTGTTGTTGTTGTTGTGTTTTGGGGGTTTGGGGTTTTGTTTTTTTGGCTGCATTGGGTCTTCGTTGCTGCGTGCGGTCTTTCTCTAGTCGTGGTGAGCGGGGGCTACTCTTTGTTGTGGTGCATGGGCTTCTCATTGCGGTGGCTTCTCTTGTTGCGGAGCACGGGCTCAGTAGTTGTGGTGCACAGGCTTAGTTGCTCCACGGCATGTGGGATCTTCCCGGACCAGGGCTCGAACCCATGTCCCCTGCATTGGCAGGAGGATTCTTAAGCACTGCGCCACCAGGGAAGTCCCTGGTGTCTTCTGTTTCATTTTATTCCAGAGGTCAGGAGCATTCCCCAAACTGCAGGTTCCAAAGTGAGAGAGAACCGGTGGGCCATGCATTCAGGGACGTTACTGGGACGTCTTTGGTTGAGTCTGAATCAGTCTCAAATTCTTGCTTTTGAAACTTGAGAGGGTAGTTTGCTGCTGCCTTCCTGAGACACACTGAAGGGGCCTTGCATCCTTAAAAACAACTCAAGAGGGCTTCCCTGGTGGCACAGTGGTTGAGAGTCCGCCTGCCAATGCAGGGGACATGGGTTCGTGCCCCGGTCCGGGAAGATCCCACATGCCACGGAGCGGCTGAGCCCGTGAGCCATGGCCGCTGAGCCTGCGCGTCCGGAGCCTGTGCTCCACAACGGGAGAGGCCACAACAGTGAGAGGCCCGCGTACCGCACAAAAACAAACAAACAAACAAAAAAAAACCTCAAGAATGTGTACTAAAGTAGCAAAGTGAGGAAGTAGCTGCCTGGAGGTGAGACATAATAGCCTGGCCTCCAGCAGCCACCCTGGGCTGCCAGGTGGTCTTGAGAAGGAGAGGCACCTGCTGAGAACGGTGGAGCAGCAACGTCACCCAGGGTCCCACAGATCAGTCAGGTCCCCACTGTGTGGCCGCCCACTCCAGGCTTCTTTTTCATCAGAGAGAAATAAAACTCTAGCTTATTAAGCCCAGGTGGGTTTTTTGTTTCGGGGGGGGGACTTTTTGTTATTTGCAGCTGAATCTAATTCTAGCAGATACCATGGGTTCAGTGGTTTGGCTCAATGTAGGTCTGTCCTACACACAGGGCCTGGGATGCTCAACGGTGTTAGGTGACACGGGGCAGTGGTGTGAGTTACGGAGGGCAGGGGAGAGGAGAGGTGGCCTGGGGACGGCATCACCTGCCCTGCACACACCCTCAGCTCGTGGATCAGCAGACCAGGGGCCGACAGAGCCTCTGTGTGTGTGTGTGAATGGGTGGTGTGTGCACACATCTGTGTGGTGGGGCGTGTTGGTACGTGTGTGGGGATGTGTGTGAGTAGCGTGGTGTGTGGTGAGGGGAGTGTGTGGAGGGGTGGGTGCCCGCTGCGTTACATACAGCGAGGTAGGCAGGGAGGCTCTAGGGCCCCGTGGGGAGGGCCTGAGCTCCGGGGGAATGGCAAGAAAAGGGAAAACAAGGGGCCAGCAGGGTGGGTTGCCCAGCAGAGAAGGAACAAGAAGATTAGGAAGAAAGCGGGCAGCGCAGGTCTGGGGGGGAGCCAGGGGGCGTGAGAGGCCGGAGCGGCAGCGAGCGGGTCTGGGTCGGGGCGCATCAGGGTCCCACCGCCGGGGCGGTGCTCTGTGGGGAAGCCGTGAGAGGCTCTGTCCCGTGCTCATGCTGTAGTTGGGGCAGTGAAACGTGCGTGTTCTTGAAATGTGGGCTGGGTAGGATTTTGTGTTTCTACCGCACACTCGGATCATCCCTCTGATAACGTCTCCTTCGCCCTTCCTCCTAGCCCCGCAGAGGGGTGGGTCTGTGGGCTGGGCGCCGGGCCCCTCTCCTCCAGGTCTCTGCAGGGCTCTTCCGCCCGCCCGTAGCATCGCCCTGCGTCACCCTGACCCCTTTCCTTCCCCGCCACTTACACACCCGGGCACGGTATGTTTATTTTTCGTGAGCGTTTTCTGTTTCCCCACGAAACCTTCAGCTGCATGACACCAGAACTTTAATCGCCTGCTGTTCACTTGCTGTTTGTTGACTGAATAACAATTTTAAATGACTAGAGCTAGAGCTGATTGACTAAAGCCCGTGATGTAGAACAAGTTTCAATTTAAATACAAGAGTGCTGAGGGGAGTTAAGTAATCAGAGTTGGGAGGATAAGAAACCATACGATTTTAAGCCTCCCCTAAATGTTGTGAGCCCCACCCACGCTCGGGTGTGTGATGGGTCGGTAGCTTGCGTTCCTTTGGGAACCAGCACCCCCGTTACAGCTGACGGGGACTCCGCCTGCTGTGGCACTGAGGGGTCTCAGACGGTGTCAGAGAATCAGGACCCAGTCAGATGGCGCCTGCAACACCCAGAATGCTCCTTAGCAACTCGATTTGGGGGCGGGGAGAAGGAGGACAAGGACAGATGTCTGAAGACTCTGCTCCCCTAAGGCCCAGGATGGGACCTGGTGGGTGTGAAGAAGGGGTGAGCAGGCCCGGGCAGGGGGCTGGCATGGCCAGTGCTGAGGAGGGTTCTCAGGATGTGCATGGTTATCCCATTCAGTGGGAATGGTGCGAGGAGAGTGGGTTATGTGACGTAAAGCTGCTCCGGAGTCGCAGATGGAAAAGTCACCTTTATTTCAGACCTGATGCCTTTCTTCCCCTGACTTCCCCCGAAGCCTCAGTTCCATCCCAGGAGAGCTTTCAGATTCACAGTTAATAAACAGAGCCCAGATGCGCGGGGCTGTTGGCGCTGCCATTGGACACGGCCCAGGGGATCACCTCAGATGACCGTGCTGTGGGCGTAGAGGAGCTGAGTTCGCGAGACTTTTCTTCTGTGTCAGCTCTCCAGAAAACCCTCCTTCGGGCAAACCGTGCTCAGGAAAAGCTGAGCACGTGGCCTACTTACAGGCAGCGTTAATTACGGGCTCTCGGTGCCTGTCCTCACTTAACCAACTTCCCGGGCTGTCGGATGGGGACTGATTGACCCCGAGGTGACCCAGGCCCCTTTCTCTGACCGCTCCTGACACCTTAACCCCGGGTGGAGCGGGCATGTGGAGTAATCACCAGGGAGGCGCAGGGAGAGGAGCCGAGGCCAGGCTGGGCCTCTGGCCGGTGGGGTCTGCACTGCTGCTGTCACGGGGCTTCAGAGGCACCTGCGGGGGCTGCCGTGGGGAGCCGGGTCCAAGGCTGTGGGCAGGATGTCGCTGCCCCGCTGGGTTGATTCTCTTGCTACACCGTCTTCCCCTCCCTGGCAAGGTCACCGGCCGCCCACACTGTCCCCCATGGCTCAGGCTCAGGGAAACAGTCCTCTCTCATTGTGTTCTGCAGCCTTCATTTTTCCCAGCTAATTTGTGTAGCGGGCAAGGGGTAGCATTACCCTTCTCGGACTTGTTAAGCTGCCCAAGAGGAAAAAAATAAACAAACAAGAAGGTTTTTCCTCCTCCCAGAGTCTCATTACTACTTGGGTGAGCCTCGACCCGTATACGTTTCCAGAGAGAGACACTCGATGCCGACCGGCCCAAGGCTCGTCCCTGGACGGGACTCAGACCCTCCGCCGGCCGTTCCACCGTCTGCTGGCTCTGCAGCCACACGGGACCGTTGCCGAGACACCTCAGCTCGTTGAGGACGCCCTGTTTCTTGCCTTGGGTCGCTGGATGTGCCAGGCTCTTTCATGCTCTTTGTCATTTCTGTCCCTTTGCCGGGCGTGTGCTTCCCACCTGCCGTTCCGCCTCCCCCAGCCCCCAGTTAATTTCCCCTTCCCTGAGTAGGCTCCATACCTTTCCCTGGCTTAGATTTTTGCGGGAACACACTCTCTTGTATTTGTTTATCTGCCTGGCTCCTCTCCCTCCTAGACTTGAGCTCCCTGAGGTCAGGGGTTCTACTGGGTCACCTTTTTGTCTTTGGTGACATGGTGGGGTCCATCGAGGGGGGCCCTCAGGTGGGAAGGTTCAAGCCTGAGCTGCTCATACGCTCCTGGCCCAGCTTCCACACTCTCGATTCCCACAACTCACCCGCTGTCAGATCCCTCATTTGCCTTCTCAGCACTGCCAGCTTGTGACGTTTTTCCAGTTTCCCTCTTAGTCATGTACTGCTTGGTCAGGTTTGTGTAGGATGCTCTCCATTCATGTGTTCATTCATTCATCATCCATCCATCCATCCATCAGCTCCCTCCACACACTGGCCACTCCTCTAGGCTCTGGGTGTGCAGGGATGAACAGCACAGACCTAGTCCCTGTCCTTGTGGAATTTACATTCTAATGGGGAAAGACAAGCAAAAAGCAATCAAGTCAGTACATAAGATGATGTGGAGGGGTGAGAGGGTGGAGACGTGGGCGCTGCCCCCCGCTGAGGCTGTGGACGCCGCAGTGCAGGAGAGCACGTGGAGCGCAGTGCAGAGGTGCAGCCGTCTCTGGGAAATATGCTCCACCGCGTTGCCTGTTATTTCTCTGTTCTCCCGGTTCAGAAAATATCCTTAAATAGCCTGACAGGAGAAAAGGCCCTCAGTCTGTAAGGTTTTTCCCCTTTGCTGATGTGGTCAGAGTATCGTTCACGTCTTGTTAAGAGAGAATGTCCTCGAAGCTCGAGCTTGCTGAGAAGATGCGTCCTGGGCTGCAAGGAGGGGCCCTGGCAGGGACGGTGGACCTGGGAGTGCCTAGACGTTGCCGCCAAGGCACTGCTGAGCCCACAGTAGGTGCAGAGCTGGCCTCAGCCCTTGGTGGCAGAGAGCCCAGGGCCGCGGAGCCTGGTGTCTCCTGAGTCTTGCTGTCTCGAGGCCTCTGGTTCAGGACTTGGCATCTGGCTCAGCTCGTGGCAGCTCAGTGCCCCAACGGCTGCCTGGTGGAGATGGTCACTGTGCCGTCCTCCCTGGTCCCTTGCACGTCAAGGTGGCCATAGCTTGAAGACGGGAGAATGAATGTCCAGGTTCCCAAAGTGCCAGCAAGTATCTGAAACCACTGGTGTCTTCACCGCTCCAGATAACACCCGTGCTGCCCGAGGATGGGGCTACCCACCCCGCTTGTGGGCGCAGTGTGGCCTGTCCTGCTATGCCCTCCCTAACCCCCCACCCTTCCTTGGCCTGACAGATGCGGACACGAGCTTGTGGTGCCCCTCGCTGCAAGAGGTCACGGCCGCGTTCCACAGACTGGGTACCCACAGCCCTGCTTTGCAGCCCCCGGGGCCCCTCCAGCACGATGGGAGGTGAGTACCTCCCCCACCTCGGTGTCCTTCCTCATGCGGTCCACAGCCACTGAAAGCAGTTCAGACCCATCTAATCGTGTACATTAAATATGTGTAGTACCAATTACACCTCAGGAAAAATGTAAAAAACAAAACAAAACAAGATATTACCCCACAAATAGACTCTTCTAAACATATATCCATGCTAGGAAACACTAAAGTATTTCCTTTTCTGTAAATGTCATATGCCATAATATTTTAAATTATGTGTCTCAGTTCCCTGACCAGGGATCGAACCCGGGCCACAGCAGTGAAAGCCCGGAGTCCTAACCACTAGGCCACCAGGGCACTCCCAAATTATGTGCATTTTTTGAGGTTAAAAATAAGAAGATACCAAGCTCAGGCTCTAGCCCAAACGGTGAAGCACAGAGTCTGAGGGAATCCCAGCACACAGGTACCCCTGAGTATGGTTGCGTACCACGAATGAACGGCGTGTGACGCAACCTCGAGGCAGGGACGAGCCAGGCACGGCTGAGTCTTGCCGCTCTGACTGGCATTTGTTCCCGCCCCTTCCTGACTCAGCTCTCGCCGCCCCTCCTCTCCTAAGACGTGTCCCAATCTCTTTGGTCTGTCTCCAAGCCCCTCCTGGCACATTACCTAATATCAGCTCATGGCCAGCAAGGCACAATTTTACATGTAATTTCCACAGTGCTCCACTTTGTGTCATGGGTGCCCCCTTTGTGCCCTGGGCAGCGATGCTAATTTGTCCCCACCCTCTAGGGACAGAGCCGGATGATACATAGACGACTCGTTTTGGGTGAATGGGTTGTAAAGGTGTCAGTTACAGTACATCCAAACTCTGTGTTGAGAGTTCTTTGAGCAGTTGGTTTGAGAACCCCAGACAGGCTGCGCCTGCCGACAAGCCCTCAGGGCGCCGTGGTGGGTGGGTGTTTCTCTAGGGGAAGGCCAAAGCTTTCTTAAGAACCTGTTCCACGACTGTGTTTGGTAATTGTCTGCCAAAGCAAACCAGACCAAACCACACTTGCTGTGCTGCCAATACCCTGCCATGTGCCAGCCTGCCGTGGGCGACAGGGAGCGGGAGATGAAGCTTCGCGCGCTGGCCTGCCGCTCACCCCCTGCTGTGCGGCCCGGTTCCTAACAGGCCTCGGACCTGTACCGGCCCAGGGCTTGGGGACCCCTGCTCTAGACTATTCAGGGAACACCAAGAACATTCTGGTATCTCTTCCACCAAGGGTGTGACGTCCTTCACGGTTACATGGGCCACAAGAGAATCTTCAGGGCAGGCAGTCTTCTCTCTATCGTCCTCCTTGGAGGCTCGTCCCGTGTCAGTTGGTTCCACGTCGAGTGCTTCTCTGTTGACCTCTCGGGATGTCACCATCTAAGGCTCCGCTGGCCGAACAGGTGCCCTGGGGCTCCTCTAGGGTACCCACAAGCCTTGCAGTGGCCAAGACTGGAAATGAGGGCACACGTGGGCGCACGGGTTGGCTTGGCTGGCTTGCTCGTTGCTGTGAGAAAGACAGGTCTTTCACCAGTTGTCCCTAATCTCAGATTTCCTTAAAACTCATCACCATCTCATTGAATGCTTCAGGATTTCCTTCCAGAAGGGAACAGCCCTGCTGCTGCTGGACCATATGCGCATCGTCTGATTTCTGCCAAGTGGACAGCATCTATTCCTCTTCATTGCATTGACCTCGGTCTCGCAGAGCCCAGATGACGGGTCTGGTTTGGTCTGGCGGTGCAGGCCTGAGGAGAGCACCCTGCCTGCAGCCCCCGTGGTGGGGCACCCGACACACTGCTGGGCTCTCGGTTATGGTGGCGGCAGTGCTTGTAGCTTCCCTTACAGTCTTCCCTCAGAGAAGGTGCAGAGGGTCACTTTATTATTTTTTCGAACAGTAATAGGGGAAAACAAATAGAGAAACTGACATACTTCTCTTAAGAGTGTAGAACAATGTCACTGCAGCCCAAACTCCAGCTCCTGGCTGTTGGCCAAGGGCCGAGAGCCCTAACTCCGCCAAGCCTGTGTTGAGGCTGGGAGGCAGGGGTGGGATGAAGCTGCTTTGCAGGTGGAGTCTGGTGGTGGGACCCTCAACTTGCCCTTCACCTGCTGAGGCCTCTGGGAGAGGAATGGGCTTATTAGGCTATGAATTCCTCTTCTCCGAGGTGGAGGCCTGGGGATGAGCTGATGCCGCGTCCCAGAACAGCAGTCACGATGCCGACGTCCCAGTCGAGCCTCAGAAAGGCAGGCCGGGGACGAGGACCCTGATTTGTTTCCTGCTGTTCCCAGCAGAGGTGGCACAGGGGAGGCTGTTCCCCTGTCCACTTGGGAAGGCTGGTCTTCCTTCCCAGCAAAGAGAGGCCTCTCGTCATAGCCACACTTCCCCTGCCCAGCTCTGAGAAGACGCATCACCAGCGCACATTTTCTACACTCCTCCTCCCACTGGCAGCACCAAACTGTCTGAAAGCCCGCTCCTCTTGGGCAGAGTCACAAAGTCGGCTCTGAGGCTGCCCCCACCCTTCGGGAGATCTGAAAACATTCCCACCCATGCTTGCATGGCCCCGTGCGTGCTCACGGGCTGGTACAAACCAGAACTCCCCTGCACACACTGACGCAGGCCCAGCGTGTGCCCAGATGCGTGAGTGCCAGCCGTACCCATTCGTACTCTGGCCCTAATAAATGCTAAAACCTGGAAGAATGTCTGATCCCAATCCTGTCCCGCACCCCCTCCCAACTTTGGTTTGTTGACACCAATTTCCCGGGTGCCTAGAGGTGGGTTTCTTTTTTGCCCCTCTGAGAAGCAGCACCAAGAAGTAAAGAAGAGCAGAGCCTTTGGGAACTGTGGCCGGGGGCGGGGGGGCTACACGGGAGGCTGTTATTGTTGACAGTGTTGTCGTCATCATCGGCGTCTTCACTTACAGAGAGTCCGCTGTTATCAGGAACTCCAGGCCAGTTAGTAAGAGTGGAGGAGTGGAAGAGACAGCAAAGGGAGCCTTGTCACACAGTCACCTTACTCATTTGAAACCAACAATATACACTTGCCCAGAGAAAGAGCGTCATTTAGTGAGGGTGCCCCCAATCAGTGTCTCCTCCAGGGAGCGTGTGCCTGGGAGGCTTGTGCAGAGGGTGGTGTGGCTCTGCTGTCGGCTAGCGCCTCTCTCCCTGTAGGACTCTCGCCACCCTGAGTGTGACTCTGGTCTTTAAAGAGGGTGTTTTCAATACGACCCTGGCCTCTAACTTCATCCAGGCTGTTTCCTCTCTAGGGGGAAACTGGCCATGCCGGGCTTGTCCATGGACAGCATGGTAGTGGGACATCTTTGGAGGGGTTCCCGAGGACCACTTATACTCTAATTTCACCTTACTTGCAGATACTTTGGAGTCTAACCTGACGTAAGCTACAAAATAGTGTCCTTTTCAGTGCGTGAGCAGACTCACCATAACTGTGTGGACACAGAGTGCTTTTAAGGAAGACTTTTGGGGGTCAGTGGAGAATGATTTTCTGTTTTCCAGGTCCCAGAAAACTAAAGCTGGAGGCCTTCCTGGAGCGGCAGCATTGGGGAGCCAGCCCCCAAGAGGCCCCGGTGACCCCGCACCTCCTGGCATCCATCCCCTTGTGCAGCTCTCTGTCACCCCAGGTCAGGCTGGCCCGTGTGGCCTGGAGAAATCAGCAGAAGCGATGTCACCTCCAAGGTTAGGTTATGAAAGGCTGCAACCTCCGTCTCAGACGGGCATCTCCTCTCTCTCACGTCACTCGCTTCAGGGGAAGCCGGGGCAAGTTGCAGAGCCCTGTGGCGAGGCCTGCACGGCAAGGACTGAGGCCAGTGACCCCTGAGTGAGCTGGGAAGCAGCTCCTCCCGCCCAGTCAAGCCTAAGCTGACAGCAGTGCCCCCACCAACGTCTTGGGGGCAGCCTCCCAAGAGACCCAGAGCCAGACGCGCCCCCCTTCCCCGCCCCTCCACGCTGCCTCTGGATTCTTGACCCTCAGAAACTGCACAGAATCATACATATCTGTTGTGTTTAAGCCTCTACATTTGGGGGTCATTTGTTACGCAGCAGTGGGTGACCAGCACGCACAGGGCATCAGGGTCCCAGGCTGAATGGATCATCCACAGGCTCTCTGTCGTTCTTCAGCAAGTGCGGGCTCCCTCTCTGCCTCACTTCTCCCCTTGCGCCCATCTCCTCCAGTTTCCTTTCCTTTGTTTTTGTCTTACCTCAGCGAGCTTAAAAGTGAGGCTAGCCTGAGCCAGACTGAGCAGCAGGACACCCCCCAGGAGACGGCCTTGGACAGCAGCCTGAGCTACATCTGTAAGGTGAGCCCCACCCATCCCTCTGCTCGCAGTCCACACCTGTTCAGCATCCAGTTCAGTGAGTACTGCTGAGCATCATCGCAGGCACCGTGCCGACGGCCGGGAGGGATGCCACAGGAGCCCGTGCCCACCACGCCTGCGCCTGCGCCTGCCCCCGACAACCCCAGGGGGCCTCGACTCCAGGCCTCACCATTTTTCTCAGTTCCTTCCCAGCGGGGCCCAGGGCTCACAGTGCCAGGGAGGCACCCCTGCCCTAGCGCTCTCTCTGCTCTCCAGTTCCTGATGCTGTGCGTGCTGGCCCAGCCAGGAGCCTACACCGATGGGAGCCTCTTGGGCCTGATTGAGCTGCTGTGCCGAGCCGGCTTGGACGTGGGGCTCCGCCTGCTGCCCAAGACCGACCTCCAGCAGCTCCTGCTTCTGCTCCTGGACAGCATCCAGGAGTGGCCGGGGAAGGTACGGCGGACCCCTGAGCCCGAGCCCAAGCCCCCAGCCTCACCGCGAATGCTCTCTCACGGCCCCTAGAGTGCCCCAGGTGGGGACAGCGCTGCTCCCTCCCTTACCTGGCCTCCAGGACCCACCCTCTTTCTCT
>NW_020173116.1:7923698-7927453 GCF_003031525.2 Neophocaena asiaeorientalis asiaeorientalis | reverse complement strand
AGGGAGGTCAGGGTGGAAGGCGGGCCACGCCCCCCCAGCCCACCTTGATGCCCACTGTCCCCACAGCTCCGGCAGCTGTGCTGTGCCCTGAGCCGGGCATCTGATCACCACCACAACCTGCTGGCGCTTGTGCAGCTCTTCCTGGACGTGACGCCCCGGAGCAGGTGGGTGCTTCTCCACCTCTGTCTCCCCTGACCTGAGGCTTATCCCCGCACCTGTGCTCAACCCCTGTGAGCGATCCACGGTCTGCCCCATCAGTCCCCACAGACCTCCCCCTCCCGCCCAATGTCAAAAACCCAGGAGGAAGAACTAAAAATACAGCTCACTAATGAGTTCATTACAAAGGGAAAAAAGCCTCATTTTCTTAACGCGGTCTTCTTAGCAAAACCGTCACCTTGTACAATTAGCCTCAGACCTGCAGCATCCCCACCCGCCCTTCTTTGCGGCTCCTCTCCAGTCCTCAGTGGAGGGAGGGTTCCTTCTGTCATTCAGACCTCAGCTGTGTGTTGTCTCTTGATCACTTCCCGCTCCCACCCCCCTCTCAAACTCTCCATTCATCATTCTGTTTTATTTTCTGGACAGTATTGATCTCTGCCAGAAGTTATCTTACTATTTGTTCCTTGTTCATGGCTGCCTCTCCTCCTTGTCACTTCCAGGAGAGCAGGTCCCTTACTGGGGTCACTGCCATATCACCCCACGTCCAGAACAGTGCCTGGCATGCTGTTGGCACTTTGTAAATTCTTTTCAAATGAACGAACGAGGTGAACAAACAAACTCAGCCCACAGGGAGATAAGACCCATTCACTGCTGGACCTGCCCCAGTCTCTCCCCTCTCCCCTCCTTCCTTCTCCCACTTGAGGCCACAGCCGCAAGGAGTCCCTTGCCCTTCCCTATGCAGACCACTCCCCAGGTCCCCTCCTGTCCTCTCCAGCCCTCCGTCTGCAGCTCGTCCCACCTAGAATGACACCCCTTCCCACCCTTCCAACCAGGCATGTCCTGGACCCCCTCCAGGAAGACCCTTCACAGGTACCCACACAGTCACTCTCCACTGGGGCCACCCCCCTGCAACTCCCTCCCCAGGGGAAGCTTCTGGGAGCAGGCTTGGGGTTCTGCTCAGACTCCTGTCCTCAGCAAACATCCTGAGCTCGACTTCAAGCCCAAGATGGGAAGCTCGATCTCTTTCCTATGCATCTGGCTGGAAGAGAGGAGGCCTTTCCACAGTCCTGAAAGGAAAGCTTTTGCTGTGTATTTGAAAGAACTGGGCTTCTCGAAGCTCTGTCTAAGACCTTTAGGTGATGCATGCGTCGGAAATGGCAGTCCTAGAGGGCTTTCCCGTCCCCACCTCATTATCCCTGTTCATCCCGAAATCCTGTCCATTCTGCCTTCCACATCCTAAATCTTTGCTTCTAGTTGCCTATGTCAGCGCCACAAAAGCAGGGACCTCGTCTGGGTCACTTTAAATCAGCTACCTCCTTCCCGCCCCCTCCTGCTTTCATCTCACCATCTCTCACCTGGATGGTGGCAGTGGCATTCTGTCCCTGGCTCCTCCTTCAAAGGCTGTTTGCTCTGCAGGTACATGTGATTATCGTGTCTCTGCTTTGCCTTGCTTGCTGTCGCCTGCACGGCCAAGTGCAAACACCTTAGTTTGGTCTCCAAGGCCCCATGTGGTCCAGCCCCAGTTTCCCATTTGCTCCAACCAGGCCATGTGATTTGTATGTGTTCTACGTAATCTTATATGTATATATATTTACGTGTATGTAAATGTTTATAAACACAGGCAGACCGCATTTCACTGTGCTTCCTCGCTCTGTTGCACTTCACAAATATTGTGGGTTTTTTTACAAATGAAGCTTTGTGGCAACCCTGCATCGAGCAAGTCTGTCAGTGCCATTTTTCCAGCAGCATTTGCTCCCTTCGTGTCTCTGTGTCACATTTTGGTAATTCTCAGAATATTGCAGACTTTTTCGTTATTAGGTTTGTGATGGTGGTCTGTGATCCGTGATCTTTGATGTTACTATTGTGAAAAGATTAGGACACACTGAAGGCCCAGATGATGGTTAGCATTTTTTAACGAGGTGTTTTTTAATTAAGGTATATACGCTGTTATTTCAGACGTAATGCTATTGCATACTTAATAGACTACAGTATAGTGTAAACATAACTTTTAAAAAATTTTTATTGAAGTATAGTTTATTTACAATGTTGTGGTTAATTTCTGCTGTACAGCAAAGTGATTCAGTTATACACATATATTTTCTTTTTCATAATCTTTTCTATTATGGTTTATCACAGGATATTGAACATAGTTCCGTGTGTAGTAGTACCTTGTTGTTTATCCATTCTACATATAATAGTTTACATCTGCTAATCCCAAACTCCCAATCCTTCTCTTTCCCACCCCTCCCCTTTGTCAACCACAAGTCTGTTCTGTGAGTCAGGTTTTTTTGTGGATATGTTTATTTTGTAGATATGTTTTATAGATACGTATTTTAGATTTCACATGTAAGTGATATCATATGGTATTTGTTTTTCTCTTTCTGACGTACTTCATTTAGTATGATAATCTTTAGGTCCATCCATGTTGCTGCAAATGGCATTATTTTATTATTTTTTATTTATTATTTTTTTTTATTTTATTATTTATTTTAATGGCTAATGGCTGAGTAATATTCCATTGTATATATGTACCATATCTTCTTTACCGATTCCTCTGTCGAAGGACATTTATATTGCTTCCGTGTCTTGGCTATTGTAAATAGTGCTACTGTGAACGTAGGGTTGCATGTATCTTTTCGAATTATAGTTTTGTCTGGGTGTATGCCCAGGAGTGGGATTGCTGGATCATATGGCAACTCTATTTTTAGTTTTTTGAGGAGCCTCCTTACTCTTTTCCATGGTGGCTGGACCAACTTACATTCCCACCAACAGTGTAGGAGGGTTCCCTTTTCTCCACACCCTCTCCAGCATTTATTATTTGTAGACTTTTTAACGATGGCCGTTCTGACCAGTGTGAGGTGGTACCCCATTGTAGTTCTGATTTGCATTTCTCTAGTAATTGGTGATGATGGGCATCTTTGCATGTGCCTGTTGGCCATCTGTATGTCTTCTTTGGAGATTCTTTGGAGAAATCTCTATTTAGGTCTTCTGCCCATTTTTCGATTGGGTTGTTTGTTTTTTTTGTTACTGCTAAACAGTAGGAGCTGTTTGTATATTTTGGAAATTAGGCCCTTGTCAGTCGCATCGCTTGCAAATATTTTCTCCCAGTCTGTAGGTTTAAACGCAACTTTTACATGCAATGGGAAATCAAAAAATTCATGTGACTTGCTTTATTGTAATACTTGCTTTATTGTGGTGGTCTGGAACCAAACTTGTAATATCTCCGAGGCGTGCCTGCACATATGTGTGTGTGTGTGACGTGAGCCTCATTCATTCCCATAGCAGCACAGTATTCCCTAGTATGCGTGCAACCAGTTCCCTGTTCTGGAGATTTGTCCAATATACAAGCTTTGTGCATCTATCCAAATATTTCTGTAAGATAAGTTCTTTGAAATTGCAGTCCTGGGCTTCCCTGGTGGCGCAGTGGTTGAGAGTCCGCCTGCCGATGCCGCGGACACGGTTCGTGCCGCGGTCCGGGAAGATCCCACGTGCCGCAGAGCGACTGGGCTCGTGAGCCATGGCCGCTGAGCCTGCGCGTCCAGAGCCTGTGCTCCGCAGCGGGAGAGGCCACAGCAGTGAGAGGCCGCGTACCGCAAAAA
>NW_020173116.1:7902068-7923642 GCF_003031525.2 Neophocaena asiaeorientalis asiaeorientalis | reverse complement strand
CCCCCCCCCCGAAAAAAAAAAAAAAAAAAAGAAATTGCAGTCCTAAAGTATGTATATATAAAATTTGGCCTCCACAAAAGAAGCTGCACTAATCAATAACAGACATGAAAATGCCTGTTTCTCCACATTCTCATTAACACCGTGTAGTCTCAATTTTGTTCTTAAGTTTTAATTAATCTGGTAAGTGAAAAATCCCTTCCTGTGGTTCTAATTTTCATTTCCCTGATTGCCAGTGAAATTGAGAATCTTTTCCTATGTTTATTGGCCTTTTGTGTTTCTCTTGGTGTAAATTGCCTCTTGATATCTCGCCCATTTTTCTATCAGGTAATTTATCTTCTTCTTAATTATATTGATTTATAAGTTGCTTATTACATAAGCAACTTATAAATTACATTTATAAGCAACTTATTACATTTTGGACACCGTGTTTTCTCCTAAGTCTGTAAATTGTCCTTTTTAAAACTTTGTGTATATCCTTCCGTGAACTGATTTTTTTTCCCTTTTTCAATTCAGTTGCTCTGCGGCATGGGTGATCTTCCCGGACCAGGGCTCGAACCCGTGTCCCCTGCATTGGCAGGAGGATTCTTAACCACTGAGCCACCAGGGAAGTCCCTTCAATAAGCTTTTAATTTCAGAATAGATTTAGATTCACAGAAAAGGTACATGGATAGTACAGAGAGTTGATTGTAATTGAATCTTTCTATCGTGAAAAGGAAGCCCTTCCCCACCCCCAAGAGCATAAAAATATTGTGTTCTCATTTCTTTCAGTACTTATATAACTTTGTTTCTCTTGGCTCTTAATCCCATCTGGAATCTCTTTTTTGTAGGTATGAGACAGAGATCTAACTTGATTTTTTCCACCCCCAAAGAGCCAGTGACCCAACACCAATTTTCTTCTGTCTTAGTAATCCATCATTTCCCAACAGATTTGAAACTACCTGTGTCATATCCTAAATTTATGACATCGTTCATCTGTTAGCCAAACTGTGATATCAGGAACCAGCGTCTTTCCGAGGGTATCTTTTTTATAGCTCGAGGGCCCTCGGTAGATGCTCCTTAAATGCTCGTAGTGAATATAATGGAACGGCCTCACCTGCTTTCAAACAGACACACCAACTAGGGTAAAACCTCCTGCCGAGACCCGTTGCTGGGAAAGAGGGCTCGTCATAGGGATGGATGATATGTATTCATTTACTTAGAAATTTTATTTCTTTTTCTGAATAGATAAAGCACTCAGAACAAAATTCAAAAGGCACCAAGGAGTACCTCTTGGACACCCGCCCCTCCCCCTCCCCCGTGCCTGTACCACCTAGCCTTGTCCCCATTTCTCATCTGTGCTTGTGGCTTGTCCTCCCCGCCCTTCTTTCCACTTCAGCGTACGTTTTGGCAGCTGTTCCGAACTGGATCGGAAAGAGCTTCTAATGCTTTTTCACAGCTGCGCTGTATTCACTGTGCCCTTCAGTTAGCCGCCCCCTCCACAGCGTCCCCGTGGTGGTGGCCTCGTTCTCCCCTTGCTGGTGGCTGCCCCACTGGGCTCAGTGCCCAGACTGACCCCAGGAAGGAGGGCGTGTTGTTGTACGATGGGCTGCCACTTTCTTCGTCTGCCTGCCTGCCGACTGGTTAAGCACAGAGCGAGAACCCCCGCCGGCACGGGTGTGATGCCCGCCCCCCTCCCCACCTGGTTGACCAAGACTTCAAGGGACGCGCTGTAAGGCGAGGTTGAGCGTAACCGTGAAAAATCGAAGTACAGACGAGAGCAAAGCACCTGAAACGGGGCCAGTGGGAAGAGGAGGCTCCTGGAGGAAAGTCTGTCTTGGAACTCTGCCCCTCTGGGGTGGCTCCAGGAGCTGCTGGGGAGAGCGCAGGTCCGCGCAGGCCCCTGCGGCAGCTCCCACGGGCCCTTTCGGGAGGGAGCTGCCACTGAAAGCTGATGTTCCCAGGCTCGGGACCCTCCTTCACCGCCTGCGAAAGTTTATTAAATGTCCCACGGGTGCTGCCTCACCGTGGCCCTGGAAGTAGAGGGGAAGTGACACCAGCTTAAGCGGATTCCTGGTCACGAGGGAGGAGCAGGCAGCCCTGGGAGAAAGCAGCCTTCAAAGTCACCAGGTGTTTGCCCCAGGGATGAGAGTAGTGACAGGTGCGGGCACACCAGAGCTCCCCGGAGCCCTCCTCGCTTCCCTCTGGGTTCCACGCTGCCGCCCTGGGTGGGCAGAGGGTCCGTGCAAGGCCCCGGACCGGTTCATCTTCTCCCAGCCCATCAGCCTCTTCCGGCTTCGTTTCCTGGGTCCCTCGCTCCACTGTTACCTCCCTTCCTGCGTGTTCTTCAGATCTGCCCACCCTGAAAACTGCATGGCCACGTGGCGTGGTGCTACCACATTCCCTGGTTCCCCCCCTCGGCCCCTGACCCCTTCAGGCTGCCCAGGAGCCGCCCTGAGTTGCCAGCCAGCCTCCTGGGGGCCCTCAGCAGATTCCAGGCTCCACTAGGCTTCCTGCTGGAGACACCTCTGCCCTCCCAGCAAAGAGCGGGGCCCCTTCTCTCTCCACAGGATGACTGCTGCCCCCGCACACACGCCCCGTGGACCCACAGCTCTCACCCCTGCCTTTCCTCCTGATCCTTCCTCCACATTCAGGATCTCAACAGTCCTGCCTTTTCCAGAACCTTCCTTCTGCATCATCCTTGCTCGTCCTTATACCTTCAGCTTTTTATTCTCTACTGGCTCTTTCTGTCAGCAAAGAAATGTGCTCTGTGTGTCTCCTACTTTCGAACGGCAGTTCCGTCTCCACCCACCCCTCCCTGCAGCTCCTGCTGCTGTCCAGGCTCTCCACCCCCAGCTCTCTCCTCCTCCTTGTCCAAACCCTGCCCACCCTGGACATGGGGGTTCTTCAGAGCTCAGAGTGTCTCAGAGGGAGTTCTCGCCTGAGAAAAGAGACAATCGGGCCTCTGGAGACGGACAAGTCCAGAACATTCTAGAAGGAGTCCACCAAGGCCCCAGACCCTCAAGATTTCAGAAGGGTTCGAAATCTGGAGGAACAAGAGGCAAGAGGAAAGTCATGTCCAGGGGTCAAGGGACCATGGCTGGAGCTGGGAGGACAGCCGAGGGTCCCCCTGCTCCTCCCTCGTGACCGGGCTGGTGGCTGAGCAGACGCTCTCTCCC
Organism: Neophocaena asiaeorientalis asiaeorientalis; assembly: GCF_003031525.2. Lineage (NCBI taxonomy): Eukaryota > Metazoa > Chordata > Mammalia > Artiodactyla > Phocoenidae > Neophocaena > Neophocaena asiaeorientalis. Next base: position 7,920,487 of record NW_020173116.1, on the reverse strand, counting down.
CTTTATGAGTGGCTCTGGGGGGGGCGGGGGGCTGTGGGAGTAGAGGCGCCAGCCCAGTCCTCCTAAAGCGCTCTGTCACCAGTGACCTAATGGCCTGTCCTCGTGCGCAAGCTTCCCATTTTCGCCTTGGCTGTCTGCACGGTGTGGTTTTCCTGGTACCCTCCCCTCCTCAGGCCCCTCCCCCTCAGGCGCCATCCTCGGTGGCCCCTCCGCTTCTCCCCGAGCTTTGGTTGGCCTCAGGGTCCTGCCCCAGCCTCTCCTCTCTGGTCCCTTGGCACAGCCTCAGGGGGCTTTCTGGGCGGGACTCTGTCCACACTGCCCCCTTGCAGGACTCGGGTGCCTCTCCCCAGCTGCTGGGAGCTTCGAGCGTGCCTCTGCGGGAGGTTGGCTGGGCCCCTTCCTTGGGAGCAGCCTGGGGCTGGGGGTAGAAAGGGCTGCCGCTGCCTCAACCCTGCATGTCTCTGAGAGACGGGGACCCTGCCGGCTCCAGAGCCCCTTGCGGGGTCGGCTGAGGTCTTTGCGGTGACTGCATCGCAGCCTGGCTTGCCCCCGGCCCAGACCTGCTTCCTCCACGCCCCTGATAGGAGTGATGCCAAGAGCACCCTTATACCCCACTCCTGCCATAACTTCCATGCACACTCATCTCCGTTTCAGAGTCTAGCTCGTGGCACTCCACCCAGGACCCCATCTCAGCCACTTCATGGCTTCAACCCCAACTTCGCGCCAGGGGCTCCCGGGTCAATACCGCTGGCCAGAGTTTTCTGCTCAGTACCAGATCCGAGTGGGAAGTATTTCAAATTCAGCACGTGTGAAACAGAAGTCACTGTTTTCCAAGGGGGACCACCTCCTCCTGTCTTCCATGGCCCTGCGGTGGCATCTGCCCATGGCCTGAAGCCTGGGGGGGTGTGGTCTGTGGGCACCTCCTGTCCCTTCAGGCGTCCCCATCTCCCACGACAGTTACCTCTCCACATCGCCCTCCGGTGCCACGGCGGCTCAGGCTCTCAGGACAGCACCCCTGGACGTCTGCCAGGGAGCCGGAGCTGGCTCCTTCCAGGCTCTCTCCCGTGTGACCCATCCCCACTGTGTCCAGCGGTGGCCTCTTCCTTCTAATGCACATCTGGCCCTGTCACTCCTCTGTTGAAAATCCTTCAGGCTTCTATGCTCGGGATGAAATTCAAACAGCACAGCCTGGTGTACGAGGGCTTTCGCGCCTACTTTCCCAAGCCTGCCTTCTCCCCGCCACGTCCCCGCACAGGCTTCCACACTCCAGCCACATCCCGAAACTGTGCGGCTACCCAAACCCGTGATGAGCATTTGTCTTGAACTTTTCAACGTCGGTTCCGTCTTCCTAGAGAAGCCTCTTCCCCTATCTTCTTCCTCCTCTTTGCCTGGTTGACATTTCCTCACCCCCAAGACTAGGCTCAGATGAAGCATCTCCTCTTCGGAGAGACCTCCGGATGCAGAGCCCTGGTTGTTTTTGCCCCTTGCTGACCCCTTGGGCTGTGAGCGCCGTGAGGACAAGAGCTGTGACTTTGCTCGCTGGGTCCTTGGACCCTGGCATGGAGGAGGGGCTTGGAGAGCATGCTTGTGGAGTGCTTGCTTCTGAAGGGCAAATTTCAAAAAGAGTAGAGAGAGTGAGAGCTTTTTAGTAGCAGATTCCAAAAAGAAAAATGGTTCAGGGGGGCTAGAGAGATCCTGCAATAAAACTTTGAACGTGGTTTGCAAATGGACCCAATGAGGAAAAATGCAGGAAGTATCTAGAGGTGCAGGGGCTGCACTCAGAGCTCATGCATGATCTCTGATCTTGAAAGATACGGAAGAGGGAAAGAAAGGGACATGAGCAAGGCAAATGGAGAAATAGCACAGACCAGTGACAGTATTGGTGGGAAAAGCTAAGGCCCATAGAAGGGGCTTCTGTGTAATTTCTGCTTTTTTTTTTTTTTTTTTCTTTTGGCCACACCACGAGGTATGTGGGATCTTAGTTCCCAGACCAGGGGTGGAACCTATGTTCCCTGCAGTGGAAGCGCGGAGTCCTAACCACTGGACTGCCAGGCAAGTCCCCTGTGTAGTTATTTTTGAAGTGAGGAGTGCTGTTCTGGGCTGGTGGGGAAACGTTAACAGTGATGAAGAGAGAACAACACCACGTAATTCCTGTTTTGCTTCTGTCTTCCTTGTCGAGGAGCATAATTTTTCATCTGGACTCAAATATTGATCAAAGGGAATTGCAGCCTAAGATATGGGGGGGAGACGGTAGGACAATATCCGGCTGTGTGAAATGAGTTGAGGTCCCCTCCCGCAAAAGGATGTCTCAAGTCTGTCCTGGGTGACGTGCAGGTGGAGTGCCCTCACTCTGCAGAGACCTGGGGCGGGGGGGTTGCGGGAGCTCCCGGGGCATGGGGAGGGAGGGTGCAGAAGGTGCTTTCTTCTCAGTGCTGCGGGCTTGATGTGTCCCTCAACAGAACTCCCCAGGGGATAGCTTGTGAGCACATACATAGAAAAGGAAACACTGCTTTCTAGGATTTCTAAGAATAAATCATACCACACTAGCCTCATTTCGTTTTTGACAGGCTAACCAGAAGGGTACTCTGGAGAGGGCTGTCTGGGTTTTGTAGGGCCTTTGATGGAAACGATCGTCGTATCTTGTGACAACATAAAGAAACGTGGGCTGAGCGATGTCAACTTAGATGGGCTCGTCACCCAGAAGTGCTGCTAGCCATCAGAATTGGCCTGGAGGACAGGCCCAGGCGGCCACCCAGAGTTCCGTCTTCACTGACAGGTTGGCCAGCGCAGACCCTGGGTCTTGGACGAGGCCATTAATAGAACAATGGTCAAGTTCACACATAACATAAATGTAACTGACAGCAAATTGAAGATGCCGGAACATCTCAGCAGACCATAATGATGGGCTGAGTGGGAAAGAGAGGCCCAGCTGCACAATTAAGAACAGGATCTGGGATTTGACGGCCAGACGTGTGAACTAACTTTGGGCCCAATCTGTCAATGGCGTAGCATCTCGAGGCTGCCCCTAAAATGAGTGTCAGCCTCAGCTCTGAGCGCCTCTCTTGACGGGTATGTCAGCAACCCTGAGGAACTTCATAAGAACCAACCCAGAATGGCAAAAAGATTCCAAAGGATGGAAGAGAGTAGCTGTTGCACTGGGGGAGGGGTAGCCGTGGGAAGTTCGGCGACTTCCTTCAAGTACACGAAGGCCCTAATTAAACGGACGGATATGTGGGTACCAGGACATGAGACAGGGTGACTTTTAAGGTATCTTAAGCGTAGTGGTCTGTGGGTTTCCTCATAATAGCAGAGAGAGAGAGAGAGGGAGGGAGGGAGGGAGATAGGAGGATGGAAGTGGGGTTGATTGTCTACATGAACTTTATTTACTAAGCAGCAGTAACCTTTTTATTTGGTTATACTGTGCATGCAGGAGAGGACACATCAGAGGTGGACACTGTACCCTTTGCCAGGCGTCTGTGCAACCACCACTGCATCCCAGGCCGGAATGTCACCTGCTCCCCAGAAGGACCCTGGGCCCCTCCCAGGCATTCCCTCTGCGAAGAAAACCGCTTCCCCAACTTCCCTCCCGTAGGTGTGTTGTGATGGGTGCCGGTGGCACCGGTAGATGGCTCCTTCACGTTGCCTGGTGGGACCCCACCGTGTGGATCTGAGGCTGTCTGAATCCCCCCGCCTCTTCCTGTCTGCACTGTGTGTGCCCACACTTGTGAGTGTCCCAGCGGGTGTGGGGATGACTGGGCAGACGGCCGGAGAGTTTACCCTGACCTCTGAGCCCAGCTCCTTGTTCTTCCTGCCCAGGTGACACATGTTCACGTACAAGATAGGAGACTCCAGGGGAGGACTGAGGGGCGGGTGGCATGAGAGGCGGTCGTGATGCCTGAGAGGCGGCCTGGAGAGCCCGGGAGCGGCGAGCCGGGCAGACGCCCTGGGGCCGGGTGTTGGGCGGCATTTCCACGGCGGAACAGGCCGCCGCCGTTGCTTCCTGAGCTGCCCTAGAGACATGGAAAAGGCCGTTCACGCCTTTGGCCAGATGCCTGGTGGCCTCTTAGAGCAGTTCAACCTCAGCAGAGCCCGGTTCCCCTCCAGAGGGGCTGCGGTGACCTGTGTGGTTGTCCTGACACCCTAATGGCCCGAGCTGGCAGGTGCCTTTGCGGTCCTCAGAGCACCCACAGGCTGCCCCTTGCAGGAGCTGGAGGCTGGAGGCTGGGGAGCAGAGCGCCTGCGCTCCACTTCCCGGCTCTGCTGTTGGTTTGGAAAAGTCATTTCCCAATTTCCCAGCGCCTTAGGCTCTCTGAGTGCTGATCCGGTGTCCTGGTCTTACAGCGGCCCGTCCGGGTGGCGGGGCAGGACTGAGGCAGAGGCCTGGCCTGGTGTGATTTCAGAGGGCTGGAGCCTGTTGCCTTATATGACACTGGCTGGCATGGCTCCAGTGGCTTCTGCACCCTCCTTTGTTCGCCTGGTTTGAGTTCTGGGGGGGCCTCGCCGGGTGGGCTTGGGCAGCTTCTGGGGGAGGACGGCCCGGGGCCAACCTCAGCCGGGCCACGGGCCCCCCTGCTTGGCCCCTGCACAGTGTGGGTGGTGTTTGGGGTGAGTCTTTGCTCCTTCCCCTCTGTAGAGTAAGTTCTCAGTGTGGAATGAAAAAGTGGTCCTGTTGCCTCTCCCTGTGTCCCAGCGGGAGCTGAGAGGGCAGGGGACTGTGTGTAGAAGGCAGGGAGAGCGGTCAGGATGAAAGGTGGTGGGCAGGCGGGGAGCGCGCCGCCCTCAGATGTGGTTTCTTTTCATCCATTCACCCCCTCAGCGCTCCTTCTGATGCTTGTCTTCTATTTCTTTCTGGACAGCAGCTCTGTCCTGACCCACCCGGCCCACCTCTTCCCTTCTGGAACCACCCCCGGCTCTGCTCTGCCGGCCTGCCGGCACCCCACCCCCGGGTCGGCCACTCTGCACCCGCTGCGGGTAACAGCGCTCCCCAAGGCCCGGGTTTGGATTAATGAAGCCCAGATGCCGGACTGGGGACTCCGGCTGCAAGTTCTCGCGTTGGAGCAGCAGCTCGGCTTGGAGGGGCCGTCTACCTCCCCCCGCCCGCCCCCTCCCCTTGCTCCTGGCCCAGCTGCTGCTGGGGCTCCCGGGGAACAGCTGGAGAGCAGGTTCTGGCGGCCGGCCGGAGCCCAGGGAGATACGCGGGTGGGGCTCCGGGCGAGGGGTCTGGTGTGGGGGCGGGGCGCCGGATGAGGGCTCCCGTGTTCTGTCCCGTGACGCAGTCCAGATGGGGCTGCCTCTCCCAGGACTCGGAGGGTAGGTGGGAAAGCTGGGGCGCTCTGCAGAAAGGGAACCGGGGTCTCCGGTCCAGAATGGAAGTGGATGGCCAGCCCCTCCCAGGGTGGCCAGATAAAATACAAAGATCACATGGGAGAAACTCAGGCTAAAAAAAATTGTTCTTTATCTATAGGAAATTCAAATTTAACTGGCATCCTGTATTTTTATTGGCTAAGTCAGGCAATCCTTACCAACCCCCAGCTGAATTTCTTCTTTAAGTAATAGTTTTATTGGACTGCAACATACAAACAGAACACAGACCGTGTGTGCTCAGTGGGTTTCCACAAGTCGAACACATGTAAAACCAGCACCCAGATCAAGAAATGAGGGAATTCCCTGGCGGTCCAGTGGTTAGGACGTGGCGCTTTCACTGCCAGGGCCCAGGTTCAGTCCCTGGTTGGGGAACTAAGGTTCCCACGAGCCACATGGTGCGGCCGAGTGAAAAGAAAAAGAAGAAGAAGAAATGAGATGTGAGCAGAGCCTGCCCGCCACCCCACCCCTGCCGCGTATCCCCGTTTTTGTACTTAATGTAAGTGAAATCATACACGTGTATTCTGTTGGAACTGGCTTCTCTCACACAGCCCTGTGAGGCTCACCCATGCTGCCGGATGGAGTCGTGGCTCATCCATAATCGTTCCACATGGGCTTGAGGTGCGTGAGTGGAGCCCAGTCCCTCTATCCATTCTAGTGGCAGATCGGCGCTGCTCGTCCCCCTCTCTTTTCTCGTACGCCGTACGTGTGTGCCCGGGATTAGGACTGCCGGGCCGTGGGGCGGGCACGTGAACATCTGTATCTTTAGTAGGTCTCGTCAGGCAGTTGGCTGAGGTAGGTGTACTCATCCATGTCCCTGCCAGCTGTGTGGGAGGGTCTCCCCTCTTTCTCATGTTTACCCTTCTAGTATGTGATGCTGCTGTCTGATGCTGCTTTTTTCCCTTTTTTTTTTTTAATCAAGAGCCTCTTGCCTTGTTGATTCCTCTGATTTTCTTGAATAAGATCAACAAGGCCCCTGCTTCAGGTACCACCTACCCTTCTGGCTTGGAGGAGGCCATTCCCACCTCCGTTCCCCACCAACTGGGAGCCCCCCTGCACCCACGTGAGGCCACGGCAGCCACTGGCCCTGGGGAAGTTGCAGGGGCGCCTTCAGCACCGCTCAGGCGGGGCTCAGTCCTGCTTCCCCCAGGTACTTCCTTAGGGAAACATCATTTCCGGGGGCTGCCTGTCCCTGATGTCCTGTCCTTTGTTTCCCCGTGGGGTCGTCCCAAGGATGGGGGTAGGGGCGCCTGTGGGGACCCTCCAGCAGTGTTGTTACCTGAGAGCATTTCTCCTCTACGGAGCCGCTTCCAGCCCACGTGGTGTCCTTCGTGTTCCTTCAGTTTCCGCCGGCTTCAGAACCTCTCCTTTGCTTCCCCTGGTGGTGGCTTTCCGCGGGAATCAGCGACTGTGGGCCACATCAGAGTCTGTGCCAGGGGCTGCCTTCTGCTGTCCGTGGGGGCAACAAGTGTGTGAAGCCTCGAGGAAGATGTAACCCTCCACCCCTTCTCCGATCGCCCCTCTCCAGCCTCTCCTGGCCACTGCCACCCCTAGCCCTGTCCTCTAGTCTCTACTTCCCTCCTCTCTTCTTTTTACTCACTCCAGCCCTCAAGGACCCATGAAAATCAGAGCCACAAACATTAGCGTCTAAAATCCCCATTAGAGGTCTTTACTCCTGAAGAGTGGAGACACCAGCTCCATCCTGAGTGAATCAGTTAGGACTGTTTGGTGCTAGACTTAGGAGCCCAGCTCAGACTGACTGAAGAAGCCAAAGGGACTTCATCAGCTGAGCCGACCAACCCACTGACCGCACGGGTCCGGGGGCCGGAGGCTTCAGGCAGGGCAGGCTCTGGGTGTTGTCAGGGCTCTATCTCTGCTTGCTTCATCTTCCAGGCTGCCCCACAAAGAGGCAGGATGGCCACCAGCGACAGTGGGGTCACCTCCCACCTGATCAGTGGTCCTGCTGGAAAGGCACACGCTCTACCGGTAGCTCCAGCCGAGACCCCGAGGCCACCTCTCAGTGGCTCAAACACAGGGACTGATGGGCCAGGCCTGGCTCACGTGCCCACCCTGGGAGCCGGGATTTGGGCCGGGTGTGGTGGGGGAGGGTTTCTCCAAAAGAAAGTCACTGGATGCTGGCTGAAAAAAACAAGCCCCCGTCACCCCCCTTCCACCACCCTGCATGGGCTGAAAGCTCATAATGCTGCAAGGGAAAGAAAAGGCGACGGTCTGCGCAAAGGAGGTTGAACGGTCCCCATCTCTGTGTAGCACAAATATATAGAGGAAAAAACTAAGCCGATAAATACTACTATGCTAGCCTCTGAAGTTACCACTTCTTTTAAAAAATAACTTTTTTCTTTTTGCTTATTTTTAAACTTTCCCATCTTGCATGTTTTATTACTTCTAAAATAAATAATAAACGCTGTAAACCAAAGGAGAAAGCCAAAGTTCCCTACGTGGCTCTCCCCTGTTCACGTCTCGGTGTGTGTCCTGCCCCTCCTTGCACCCACCCTGGGGACTTAAATCCCCCCCCACCAGGGTGATACACCCCCTCAGCCTCTCCCGCCCCTTCTCTCACAGGCAGCTTCGACGCCAGCTCAGCCTTGTGATCATGGCCCGGCTGCTGGACCAGCAAGAGACGCTCCCTCTCTGGCAAGAGAAGGCCCAGGTGAGTCTCTACCTCAGCATCCGCTGGGGAAGCCCGGCTGGCTCCTCCTGCTTCTTTTTCCAAAGGTTGGGAGCCTCAGGCCGGCGGAGTCCAGGTGAGTCTGAATTTTCTGCTCACATCCTTGCATTCGACGGTTACTTTTTGCACGCCTACTATGTGCTCGGCCCTGAGGATAGAGCAGTCAGCTGGGAGCAGGTATTACTTTTTCAAAAAATGGTGGTAAAATATACATAACATAAAATTTGCCATTTTAACTTTTTTTTTTTTAACCTCCTTAACAGTTCTAAGGGCAGAGTTCTAACCACGTTGAAGTGTGCAGTTCCACAGTCTTGTGCAACCACTGCCACCATCCACCTCCAGAACTTTTTCATCCTCCCAGACAGACAGTCTGAATCCGCTGAACACAACTCCCATTCCCTCCTCCCCAGCCCCTGCTTATATAACTTTTTATAGGTGGAAAAACAACAAAGGTGAAAACGAACACTGCTCGCCCCCAGTGACCCTTCTGCCCCATGTCAGGCATTCTTGGGGCAGCAGGGGAGGAAGTGCCTTCTTACCTCCGCCCTCTGCTCTCCAAAAAGCTCCGACTGCAACCTCCTTGCGGCTCAGAGAGCGGAAGTTCAGGGGCCCTGGGGGCAGCATGGGTCACAGCCAGCCCAAGGGCAGGTGGCAGGGGGGTTGAGAATGCTCTCACCGGCCTCCCACCCCCCCCCCCGCAAGGGTCTCCCTGGAACCCCAGAAGAGCAGCCGGGTGCAGCTGAGCCATCTAGTTCTACGGCACGAGACAGGCAAGGCAGTCCCGGTGAAAGGCTGTGTCTCTAGTCACTGGAGGTACACCGGGCAAGCCCGCGGCCAGAGCGCTGAGAGGATGTTCTGGACGCTCCTGGGGCGGGTGGACCATATGGCTGAGTCTGAGAGGCCACGATCGCAGGGGGAGCTCAGAAAGGTGACCGCTTGGGTTGGCTCATCTAAGCAGGCCCGGCCTGGCTTTGCCCCGGCTGCCCCCTCTGCCTTCTATGCTTTCCCCAAGACTTAGGACGGCGTGAGTGTCTTCTCACCCCAGTTCCAGCTGAAGTGTCACCTTCCGCAGGAGGCCTTTGCTGACCACCCAATCCAAAAAGTGCCCTGGCACCAGCACACTCTGAAAGTATTCATGGTGCTCACCTCCTGATATATTTTTATTTGTTCAGGGTCTGTGTACACACACACACACACACACACACACACACAGCATCAGCAGCACCTGCCACACGCAGGACCTCAGCACACACGTGTGGGCTGAAGGAACCCGAGGTTGAGTTCCTGGGTGTGCAAAGGAAGGTTCCCCAGGCAGAGACCTCGGGAGGACAGGAGGGGAGGGTGGCCTGCTCAGGGGTCACTTCACAAAGGTGAGAGCCTGATGACAGAACATCTCTGCGAGAAAGAGAACAGAGGGGCCAGACAGTTAGGGGCGGGGCAGGCAGAGATGCACCAGCGAGGACAAGACAGAGTGATCCCAGGAGGCTCCGGGGGTGGGGGCAGCCTGGTAGACAGGCTTTGGTGTTGACCCGAGTGCGGCCACCGAGCTCCTCGGAGAACCCAACACATGTCAGCAGAGTGGAGGTGAGAGGCCAGAGTGTCGAGATCAGGAAAGGCAGGACTGGCTGCACGTGGTGGGTGGGGGTAGCCACCGTCCGTCCGGCAGCGCTCGGCAGCGATCAGGAAAACACAGGCTGGCTGGAGCATGAGGGTCAGTTCAAGGCTTGGGGTTTTGTTTTGATTTGTTTTTTATTAGCCAGAGCCTACGCAGGGGAGAGTGCGGGGAGCGTGATGAGGGCCAGAGAGTGTCGAGGGGAGTGGTGCCAGGGAAGAGCTGGGTGGTCTGGCCTGGCGGGGACCTGGAGGGGAGGCGAGTGAGCGGGGCTGGTGGGGGCGGGGCGGGAGGATGCCTCCCCCAGGGAGAGCTGGCCTGGGAGCTCCCAGCCCGTCTGGGACATAGTCCAGCCCTGCCCTTGTGGGTTCCAGCTCCAGGGCTGTCCCACCACACCTGTCACCCACCTGCCCTCGTGCCTGCCGTGCATTCGTGAGACCCCAGCCTAGCGCCTCCTGTGTGCCAGGCTCTGCACCGGGAGATGACCTCGGAGGAGAGGGTGTGAGCATGAGAGAGGCAGGCCGAGGGCCCCGTGACTGACTCTGCCTGAGGGCAGCGAAGTGGCTTCCAGAGCCGTCCCGAGCCAGGTCTCGAAGGGTGCGTCAGTGCTCGTGCCGCAGGAAGGAGAGAGGCGGCAGGCGGCCAGGCAAAGCCGCGCCAGACCCACGGCAGCTCAAGGGGCAGACGAGCGGCTCGAGCCTGCCCGCTGTCCTCCTGATGTGCTTCCCCGTCCCCACTGCAAGCCCGCTGCACGGCCTCCTGCCAGGTCTCTGGGCCGCAGGCGCTCCCCTTTCCAGTCAGGCCTGCCAGGCGGCTCCTTATGAGACACGCCTTCAGAGGGCCACCTTGGCCCTGCAGCCGCCCACGTCAAGCCCCCACGCCCCGCTTTCCCCACACCTCCTCGACCACGTGGCTGCCTGGGCCCTCCTCGCAGGCCAGCCCAGCCACCCTCTGCACGTGGCTTTGTGCCTGGGGCACTTCTTCCTTGCCACCCGTTACATCCCACCCGAAGTGGTGGCTCTAACGTGCTGCAGAGCATGGCTGAGCCCCGGTGCGGGACAGATGGGGAAACGGAGGCAGGCACGGTTAGGAGACTTCTCAGGGTCACGCAGTGGGAAAGCCGTGGAGCCAGGGTTCAAACCCAGGTGCCTGGGACCCCTGCAGTGTGCCGTCTCTGCTTCTCCAGCCCCTTCCTTGGATCCTGTTGTGGTGACGGCCTGGACCACACCTGCTTCAGCTGAGGTGCCCAGCTGGTCCCTTGAGCTTTGGTCCTGGCTGGCAGATAGGAGGACAAGGGCCAGCCCTTCCTTCATCCATGCATAAGTGCTTGATAAACCTTAGCAATTGATTTACCGTGAAGGGGACTTCAGTGGTTGAGAATTGGCTCGTCGAAGGAGAGGATCTGGGGTGAGTGCCCAGGCAGCGGGTTCTCAGGGCACCGCTGGGCAGGAGGAGTCCCTGATGCCTGGATCGCTTAGTTCTCCATCTCAGGCTGCAGCCGGAGGCCCCAGGAGCAGGTGCTGAAGAACTGAATTTGAGGGACAGGACTTCTGTAGGTGGTGGGGATGCAGCAGCCCCAAGGCTTGCATCTTCCAGGAGAGCCTCAGGTTCAAACTGCTTCCTTCGTGTTGTTCCTGCGGATCATGGGAATATCCCAGAAACAGCAGGGTTTTGGCCCCAGGCACCAGTGTGCTCCAGACATGGCTCAGGGCACTGAAGATACAGCCCTGAACAGCGTTCAGTCTCCTTCCCTCATGAAACTCAGCGGAGACAGACACAGGCACCAAGAAAGAAGTAAATCTTTGGCATTCCAGATGGTGATAAGTGCTATGGAGAAAAATAATGCCAGATAAAGAGGAGGGGGAGTGTTGGGGGGATGCTGTTTTATAGGGGTGAACAGAGAAGGGGACATTTGAGCACCGACCTAAAGGAGCCACGCAGGTTTCTTGGGGAAAAGCATTCCGGGCAGAGGGAACAGCCGGTGCAAAGGCACTGGGGCAGGCAAAGGCCTCTCAGGTTGGAGGCAAAAGGAGAGGCTGGTGTGGCTGGAGCAGAGGGCTGAGGGTGGGTAGGAGGAGCTGAGGTCAGAGGTAAGTGGGGACTCACGTGGGGGCTTGACTTTCATGCCAAAGTGGAGAGCCACTGGAAGGTTTTGATTAAGAGGAGGGACATAATCTGATTTATAAATTTTTTTACAATTACACTGGCTGCTGTGTTGAGACTAGACTGTTGTGGGTGGAAGGAGGCAATTGCAGTAATCCTGGCAACAGCTGATGGTGGTTTGGCCTGGGGAGATGGCGGCGCACACAGGTGGCGAGCAGTGCTGAGATTCTAGGTGTATTTCCCAAGTACAGCCAGCGGGATGTGGAATGGGAGAGAAAGGAGACGAGGAGGCCTCCAAGACCTATGCAGCTGGCAGAATGGAGAAGCCCTTTACCGAGACAGGCAAGACACAGGTGGAACAGGTTTGGAGAGAAATCGGGAGTTCGTTTCTTATCCCAGGCCACCTCTTACAACACAGCAAGCCTGCTTTGTCAAGCCACGCCTTCCAGTTTGGAGATTGGAAAACACGGGCTTCGGATGGCCAAAATCAAGGGAGACAGAGTTTGGCAGCTACTGTGGAAAGGCCAGCTGCAGACCTGACCTGCTATTCGTTCATTTGCTCATTTAACAAATGCTTATTAAGCATATACAGTAGTCCCTGCTATCCGCGGGGGATACAGTCCAAGATGTCTAGTGGGTGCCTGAAATGATGGATAGTACTGAAACCTATATACGCTGTGTTTTTTTCCTATACATACCTACCAATGATAAAGTTTAATTTATAAATTAGGCACAGTAAAGGATTAATAACAATAACGAAGTAGGACAGTTATAACAATATACTGCAATAAAAGCTACGTGATGCGGCCTCTCCCCTTCAAAATATCTTATTGTATAAACCTGATGCCTTTTTCATTATAACTAAGCCCTTATCATGCACTGTGGCCATAACTTTTACATTTTGAGATGCAGTAGCAAAACCAGCATGGGTTTCTTTTTCCTTCTTCACAATTTCACGGATAGGAGATTTGTTCTTACTGTAGATCTTAGCAACCTCAGCATGTGATTTTTTCCCCTTCCTTCTAAAGTCCAGAACTTTCACCTTGTCACTTAAAGGAAGCACTTTACGGCTCCTCTTTGACATATCTGAATTGCCAGCATCACTACCCTTGTGCGTTGGGACCGTAATTAAGTAAAAGAAGGGTTACTTGAGCACAAGAACGCAAGCACTGCAATACTGCGACAGTCAATCTGATAACTGAGACGACCACCCAGTGACCAACGGGGTAGGATCCGCTGGGCACAGGGACATTCACATCCAGGGAGGAACGGAGCAGGACTGCGCGAGATTTCATCACGCTACTCAGAAGGGCGCGCGCCATTGAAAACTTACAAACTGTTTATTTCTGGAATTTTCCATTTCATATTTTCGGATCTCGGTTGACCACGGGTATCTGAAACCGTGGAAAGTGAAACTTCGGATAAGGCGGAACAACTGTGCCATGTGCCAGGTGCTGTGCAAGGCTCTGGGGACACTGCAGTGACCCAAAACTGCCCTCACGGAGCTTACGTTCTAGTGAGGGGCAGGCGACAAGTAATAAACATAACAAACAAGAAAATTACATAGCACGTCAGAAGGGGTGCTTGCTGCTGGGTAGATGGGTGGGCAGGTGTGTGGTGGGGGGGGGCTCACTGGGAAGGTGGGCCCGGAGGAAAGCTGGAAGGCGGAGGGGGCAGCCGCGCAGTGTCCGGTCAGAAGGCCCAGGCAGGGCACCGGCTCCAGGGAACAACAGGGGCCACCCGGGGCCTCGCAGACATTTAAGGTGCTGGCCTTCTCCGCTGGGCCGATAGAAGCAGCTGCTGGAGTCTGAGCACAGGAGGGACCGCCGTGTGGACAGTTGCCTCGCTGGAACTGTCTGCCGCCTCTTGCCGGACAAACCGACAAGGCCAGCGGAGGCCTGCCTTTTCGGGTGATCATTTGCTTCTTGCCTGGGGACGTCTGTCCTGACAGGCTGAGTGTTTGCAGAGACGGCTCCCAGCGGTGGGGGTAAAGTGGGGAGGCGTGCTGGTCAGAGCCTGGCCCTGCTGGGACCCACGCAGCCCAAATAAGTCCTGACCGCGCGGAGAAGGGTGTGTCTCCCGGGGAGGGGATGACTACGGCTGCCAGAGCTGGGAACAAAAGAGAACAAGCAATCAGAAGGCAGCAGCTTGCTGTGCTGAGGAGGGTGAAGCTGTTTTCACAGAGGGAGAGGAAAACCGTGGGAGCAGCCAGCCGCTGCTGTGTGCTCCCCGGCCCAGCCCGCCCAGGGCTCCTAGCAGGGTGGGTCCCAGCTGGGGCGGGGCTGCCTGCCGAAGGGCTGCTTCTGGGGGCGTGGGCTGCAGAGCCCGCTCCCGTGCTTGCACAGCTGTGAGCCCTGAGCAGGCAGGGCTGTTTTGGAAACTATCGCCAGACTTGGAAGGCCTGAGCAAGGCGGCACAGCTCTGGTGTCGGTGGAGCTCTAGATGGTGCCTCTCTTCGCCCAGAACCTTCCCCCTCTCTCTCTCCCTGCCTCCTGCTCTCCCTCTCTGAAGGGATCAGACGCTAGGCCAAGAAGCCCTGGCCCCCTTCCAGGAGCCGAGGCCCCGGGCCTGACTCCTCGCCCTCACTCAGCCCAGCTGCTCTTGTGGGCTTTCTAAGCCCGTGGCTGGCCAAGGTGCGGAGCAGGTGTCTGCGGGTGAGTCGGGGAAGAAGCCAGGTGTGCCAGCTCGGGCAGGGAGCTGGCCCAGAGGCTTAGCCCTCACCCTTTGGGCCAGCCTCCACCTGCTACATCTAAAGACACGGTGCCTCTGTGAACTCCCCTGGCCCAGCTCTTTCCTTCTGCATCCTCCCTCCCCAGGGTTACAGGTGGCCTCAGAGGGGCCCAGGGCTCAGAGACTGCCTGCCTCCTGAAGCCCCGGCCCATGAGTTAGCTCTGGGGCAGCTGGTGGTCCTTGCTGGGGCCCACCCGAGGCTGCCCAAACCAGGTGCAGGAGCTGGGTGGGAAGGAGTTGGCTGGATGCAGACACCTGGACTTATGCAGGCCACGTGCCCCCATTTGTTCAGAGATGGGGGGTAGGGCAGCTAGCAGATTGGGTGATATAATACATTAACCAAAGGGCAGTGTGTGCACCTCGCGGGGAATCCCATTCCAACAAAGCAACTGCCTAAGGACATTTTTGAGACAATCAGAGAAAACTGAACACAGGTGTTTGATCGTGTAAGGAATTCTTGGTAATTTTGTTGGGCAAGAGAATGATGTGATTATGTTGGGGGAAAAAATCCTTATCCTTTTCTGTTTGAAGCTCTTTGTGGGTAAAATGATACGGTGTTCGGATTTGCTTTGAAATTCTCTGGAAGGAAAAAGGCGGAGGGGGGCTGGGGGTGATGAGTGCCGTCATCATTCACGTTCACAGAGATGAGTATGGAGGGAGTTCTCAACCTCTCTTCTTTCAGGAGTGTTGAAAACGCCCGTGGTAAGAAGTTAAATGACAGTAGAGGGCCAGCAGGCCTGAGCAGCAGCTCAGGGTGGGAAGGTCTTGTCCTGTGGCAGAGGAGACCCTCTTCTGGTCTTGGTTCTTCTAAGCCCTGAGTGTCTGCTCAGTCCCGGGATGTGGGTTAAGTCCTCCTCATTCACTTGTCTAACGGATGCATGCCCTGCGAGCATGAGAGCCTCTTCTCCGGGGAAGAAGGGGTGTGCTTGTCTCCATTTCACAGATGGGGACAGGCTCCAAGAGGCCACATGGCTCCCAAGGGAAAAGGTGCCCCCAGGTCGTGGAGCCAATGGTCTGGCTCCAGAGCCTAGGCCCTGACCCACGCCTGCCAGCCGGCGTGTCCCGGCCATGTGTCCCCGCAGTGCCCCAAGCACTCGTGAGTTATGGCCGCCCTTCTCTCCCCAGCTGTCCTCGCTCAGCCATCTCCTGAGCCTCATGAGGCCATCAACCCTGGGGCAGTACCTGGGCCCTGAGACCATGCCGCCCGGCCAGGAGAAGCAGCCAAAGGCCAGTGCCCAGCTAGACCACAAGGTGAGCACCCAGCCCCTGCCCGCCTCTGCCAAGGCACCACCCCAGGGTAGCAGGGAAGGCTGGGCTGTCCACAAGGCACAGCCTGGGGGCCTTAAGGCTGCCCGTCCCGAAAGCCCGGGGCCTCGGGGCAGGGCCCAGCCAGCTACTCCTGCCCATCTCCCCAGAGCCTGTGCCCCTCACGGAGGCGCAGTGGGCACAGGCGTGCAGGCTTGTGAGTTTCGCTGTGGCCTTTGCGGCCTGGCGTGGCTTTGCCAGCCGCGTTAGAGAGGACGCAGGAGCTGAAGCGCTGGCGAGGGGAGTGGGGTAGGAAGGGAGTGCCCTAAAGGAGAAGCCCAGGGAATGTTCAGATGCACGAGGCCCCACGTTTCCTGCGAGTGGAGCTGGGTGCAGCTCCCTGTTGCTATTTCCCGTGGTCCTCTCTGAGGCTGAGTCCTTGGCCTTCCCCCAGTTCTTCCTAATTGACTTTCCAGACGTCGCCCAGCTTTCCTGGAAGCCATGCTTCGGAGGCAGTCAGGGGTGACAAGGTACCCCAGAGCCTGCCGGTTGTGGGGCTTGGAATGGTCAGGCCTGTGACCGCCGGGGGTGAATGTCAAGCAGGGGTGGAGGTGTAGGGGCTTCAGCCTGGGAGTCCCAAGCCTGGCTCCCTGGGGAGTTGGGGGATAGAGCTCAGTGAGCTCCCCCATCCCTGGGGACTCAGGGATGAAGGATGCAGATAGGCATCTTGCTAATTTAGGAAGGCGTTAGTTCCAAAAAGCTCACCCGGGGGTTGGATGTTGACATCCAGAAGGCCAGCCTTTGGGCATCATTCTGCAACTCAGATATAAGTGAGTTAATTACAATGAATACAAATGAACTGTTAAGAAGATCTGACAACCCCCAGGTGTACGCTCCTCTCCTGGAACTCGCAGGAAAGGTTATCTCTCAGTTGTGCCTAATGGCGTGAGTTTACGTGAGCTGTCCCCGGGCCCTGTTCCTCTTTGCCGGCTATTTCCCGTGAAACTGGAGCTCGTTACGGAGGCTAAGTCTGGGTGTTCCGGGGGCTCTGGAACAGAGGTGGGTTCAGCCCCTGGGGTGGTCCGTCTGAGCAGGACACAGGTGCGCAGACCCCAGGTCTGGGCTGGGGGAAGGGAAAAAGAGAGAAGGGGCGGGGCGAGAGAGACGAGGAGGCTTGTGTCTGGTCTGACCAAGGAAAAGCTGCCCTCCAGGCCCCTGGGGCCACCTCTGGACCTCGCCTCACAGTCTGGTAGCAGATGTGCCTTCAACAGCCTGGGAAGCGAGGGGAGTAAGTGGGCTGAGGGTATCCTTTTATATTTGAGGACTGTTCTCGTGCGTGTAAAGGAGGCTGTGAAGTGTCAGCCCCGGTCGGCTGCATATTGGAAATGACCCATTTGGCCTGGAAACACGAGGGGCTGGCGTGTCTTGGCCGGGTGCTGGTCCAGGGCAGCAAAAGAGGCAAGTGAGGCCCGGGCAGCTCTTAGATGCTTTGCTGCAGCTCGAGCCCGCTGGGATTGATCCTGCTCCGAGGTAGCCAAGAGCAGAGGAGGGATGTGGAGGGGTGGGGCTGGTGCGGGCACAGGGCAGCAGTCTGCACAGCGACGCGGGATCCTGTCCCCCTGGGCCAGGTACTCTCCAGACCGGGAAGGCCGGGTGGGGCCGACGACTGGACTTCCGCAGCCCAGCCCCACTCCCCGCTGAGCCCACGGACTCCTCATTAGGGCCCAGGCGTGTTTCATCTTCAAAGATGATCGGGCTACTCACTGGCCGAAAAGAGCGGGGGTGTCACCTGCCCTGCTTTACAGGGAGTGGTGGTCAGGGCTGGCCGAGCCTTTTATCCCTAGAGCTCGAAGTCTTTGCCTTCTTTCTGCTTGGGGTGCAGCGGGGAAATTAAGGCCGGAGTGAGGTTGGCCTGAGGCGACCCAGCCTGGAGGAAATGGGGACAGGCCCTTCCCAGCGTTTGGGGCAGCCCTGCCGGGCCCCGCACCCAGGCCCCTCACTCCTGTCTGGGAGATTTCCTGCCAAGACTGCTGGGTCGCAGCCCTCCTCCAGCTCTGCAGATAAACACTTCTGCCAGCCTCCGCTCCCCGCCCCCGCTCCTGTCTCTGCCTAGGGCCTTGGCCCAGGCTCCTCCCTCCCCCAGGAAGCTCCCAGCCTTCTTCTCCCGGTCCTGCCTTCTCCGGAGGCTGGGTGCTCCCTGCCCAGGGTGTGACTCTTCTCTCCTCACTGATCCCGTGGCTTTGCAGTTGTCCATTGACTTGTCTCCCCAGCTAGACTGTGGGCACAGCTGGTGTCTCAGCATCGCGTGCTGTGTTGGGCGCTAGATGGTTGAATGAGGGCACAAATGAATGAATGCAATTGTAATTCTCCCGCTCTGAACTCTCTCCTTCCACCCCATTCTGGCCCTCCCACCCCTCTGCTGGAAAGCACCCTCCCTCTGCACGCCCTCCACCCTCAGACCAGCCTCTGTGTATAGGCCCCCTTGTCTCTTGATGTCCTTGTTTCATTAAGGCTACAAGGGTTGATGGCCTGGGCTTCTCCTGTTGGAGGCCCTTGACTTCGGAAGTGTCACCTGCTTATGAGAGAACCAATCACAGCCATTGTTTGTAATTATAAGCTAGTGAGATTCCTGCCTGAGAAAGCCAACCACCAAGTTCAACAAAAGAAGCAACTTGCTCCTTC
>NW_020173116.1:7897982-7902041 GCF_003031525.2 Neophocaena asiaeorientalis asiaeorientalis | reverse complement strand
GGAGGGGGCTGGTGGGGGCGGGTTCTGTCCTAGCTCAAGAGTCACAAAGTGTCCTAGCAAATCAGGGCAGAGCTTGTGTGGAAAATCGGAATCCTGCTTCTGAACGGGGTGGTGAGGGTACTTTGAGCATTTTAAAGTGCTTTTGGCTAAAGAAGTTGCTCAGCCCCTGGGTGATTTTTGGCAGCCCTGTGCTTGCCTGGTTTGACAGGGGTTCTCCCAGAGGAGAAGGAGCATCGAGGTGAGAGTGACGCCGGGGGGTCTGGGGCTGCCCCGCGAGGAGCTTGCGCCCCGCGTGTTTGAGAGAGGTGGGCGAGGATGTCTTAATGCAGGCTTGTACTCTGAGAGTTGGCCTCCAGGTGCTTCCCTCTGGCCCATGGGTACCAATTCTGCAAGAGGCCAGCTCCTTCCCAGGCCTCCGTGTGTGCGTGAGGCTGTCCTTTCCGCCTCTGTGCAAACATCTTGTAACCGGCCTCTGTATTTCACTGTCTCCTCAAAGCGACGAGCTCAGCCGTACAGCCCAGAACCAGGGGTTTCCTGGGAACTTTCTGTTTTCTTTTAGCTGACTTGCCTAAACCATATTTGCCCAGACTTAACTCATTTTTATCGAGATGACTGTCTTGTTAAACCTCCGTCGCGTGTGGTGTTCCTGTTGACCACACTTCCCTACCCTTCCTGACTTCTCCCTGGCCTTCTGCCACATGGATGCTACAGTGAAGGGATTTTGGGTTCTGTATTTCCCCTAGGGATTTGGAAGGTCTGTAGAACCAGGATCTTTATGGTAGGGTGGAACTTTTCCCCCAGTTTGGTTAAATTTGGGAACTTTGAGGAAGTTAACCATCTCTCTTTCCATTGTGTGGGAAAAAAACTAAGGCCACGGAGGGGGATGTCCCAGCATTGGGGCTGCACCAAGGCACCAGCCGCTTCTGTCTCCTCCTCTGCCCCTTGGGCACGCCCTCCTCAGAGCCCGACAGTGTCCTCACGGGACAGACAGCCGGGGACCCACGGAGGGTTCTGCATCTGTGATGGGCCCTGACCCCCCAGGGCCCAGCCGCAAGAGGCCACCCCACCCAGACTGAGCCTGGCAGCTGCAAGGGGCTCCCATCGGCTTCCTCACCATTCGCACGCCTCCCCATGCACGTGGCCCGTGCTCCCGTCTCCGTGCTCGTGAGGCTTGTTTATAGGAGAAGTGCATGTGTGAACAGGGAAGGGGCGGGGTGTGCTCTGGGCTTGGCTGAAGCTCGGGGTGAACCCCGCCCTGCCTCACAGATTGCTCTGAACTCACGCCTGGCGTCTCTGCACATCTTCTGCAGAGGGCACGGGACTGCCGCGCATGTGTGTGTGTGCACGTGTCCTGTGCGTGCGTGTTGTATGTTGTGTGCATCTCCTGTATATCTTTATGGTGTGCCCGTGTGTTAACAGAGTTGACAAACAAGTTTTACTGCTTTTACTCCTGCGCTGGCCTGTCCCTGTGTTGGGTGACCCTGCCAAGAGCTGCCTTACGTGACTGGGTGTGGTTGGGGAGTTTGGGGCTGCCCTCCGGCTCTCTGCACCCGCCTCTGTGCCCTGCACTCTCCCGCTGCCACTGAACACCAACAGGGGGACGTGGACTCCCTCGGGCTTGGCTGGGGCACAGGCTCCTGGCCCTCGTGTCACCTAGAAGGACAGGTGGAGCAGGGAGCCCTCCCTCTCCCTCCACTCTCTGCCTTCTCCCCTGAGCTGCCTGCCCCTTGCCCCGCACCTTAGGGAGAGCCACGGCCACAGGGCTGGGGGCCTTGGTCAGGCCAAGATTAGGAGGACTGGTTTTGAAGAATGGACAATGGCTATTGAGGACCCCTGAGTTCCTCCTCTGGCTAGTCTGCGTTGGGTTCCTCCTCACTTCCTCCAAAATGAGGAACAGCTGACATCTTTGGAAATAAACTTCGAAAAGGTGACCTCTGGGGAGGTGACCTCTGGGTAGCTGACCCTAAAGGGAGATCCGTGCCCCAGATACACATCACAGCCACCTGAGTGGCCGCTGAGCCCCTTCACAGTGGGTACCTCTGAGCGTCTGCAGGCACATGGGGCCGGGGGCCCAGGCCAGCTTTGATTGACTCCCAAGAATTCTGGCTTCTTTGCAGGTGTACGAGCAGGGCTTAAAGTGTTGCTGTTGAGCTGCGGAGGAGAGGCTTAGATGCTGCAGGCAACTGTTGTTGAAGCCCTGCCAGCCCGAGTCCTCGGCAGCTCTGGCCTGCCCTCTGCCCTGCCCCAGCCCAGGCTCAGTCCTCCTAAGGACCCTTCAAGGGTCCCTCCCGTAGACACCGTCCTTACCCCGTGCGGGTGACTCACCTGCTTCTGCCCCAGGACCCCCCTGCCTCTGTCTCTCCATCCTTCAGGTCCCTCTGGACAACTCTGCGATCGTCTTTCTCCCATTCTTTCGTAGGAATAAGCGAACCTGAGTCCCTGTCACATCATATTCAAACCCCCCCATCCAAGGCCTGCGTCAGCTGGCCCTACTTCATCCATGCGGTTTTTCTCCTGTGCATCAAGCCACTCCATTTGATTCCAAGCAGGGGGTGTCTTTCCCAGAAACCCTCCATTCTCAGGCCCGTGTCTTTGCCCTGCTGGTCCTCCTTCCTGGCGATGCCGGGCCTGTCTCTCCTATCCTTGGATTACGGTGGTCATTACAGTCTGTTCACTCGGCCAGTGGCTTGTCCACACATTGCTTCGCACACCTGAACAGAGTCGCCTTTGAGGGTTGGGTCCAGGGTCTATCTCAACCACATGCCTCCATTAAAATGCCTGCCCTGAGCAGGTACAGTCTGGTGAGGGACCTTCTCCCCCCACCACAGCTGCACCCAGCCCCGCCCAGCAGCCTCGGGAGTGTGGGTGGGGGGAGCAGTGCCCGCTTGCGGGGTCTTAGTTTCCCGACCAGGGATCAAACCCAGGCCCCAGCAGTAAGAGGGCCGAGTCCCAACCATTGGACCACCAGAGAGTTCAGCAGTGCCTTCTAGGAGCCCTGTGTGAGCAGCTTGGGCTCAGCTCCCACTGTCACACACCTGAGCGGGGAGCGGGAAGGGTGTGTGAGGCCCCTCACTAGCTGTCCTCAGCCTGGAGGGACAGTTGCCAGACAGACCATGGCCCCCTCAACTGCTCTCCTGCTCACCGCCTGTCCTGTCCCTTCTCACCCCGTCTTTGCCAGGACGCTGTAGTGACAGAAACACAAACACACGTCCCAAGAGGTCCTGGGACAGCTCATCGGGCTCAGCTGGACCAGGGCTGAGCAGCGTCGTGAAACTTCGGTGTCGCTCTCTGCATCTCTAGGCTCTGCCTTTTGGTGCGTTCCCAGGCAGCTTTCCCGCTGCTTCTGAGACACCCCGGGCTTATTTCCTTCCCTCTGCAACCCTAGCCAGGGGGAAAGAAAGAGCTTCTGTCCTGGATCCTAACAGAGTCCCAAAGTTGAGTCTCATTGGCCTGGCTTGGGTCATGTGCTCACCTCTAAGCTAATCACATAGCCCGGCATGAAGTGAGTGGCCAGCCCAGGTCACACATCTTTCCCTGGAATCCGGGCTGAAGTCCCCACTGTGCGGCACCTTGGCCTGGGTGTAGGGGACGGGAGGCTGAGACTCAAGAAAGGAGGGGGCAGGACCCTGGGCACCAGGAAGCCTTAGTGTCCATGGCATCCCTCTGGTCTTCAGCCGTGGGCAGAGGCCTTGTTCTCTAACACCCATGGGACGTATTAGGAGGGCAGTGCTTCCCCGGGCACTGGCCATGCCAACACGCCAGGAGACAATACAGAGAGTGAGAAAGATAAGAAAGAGAAGGGAGGAAGCCATTGCTTTTGAGGAAATGGCTTTTGAGGAAGCCACCGCTCCATGGGGCCCCTCCAGCCCCCGCCAACACCCTGGCTGGTTTCAGGGGCTCCCTCCGGCTCTGGAATCCGCGTACTGATGTACACGTGCACACCCAGGCATAGATTCTCAAACACAGGCACCGAGAATGTTGTCCCTCTCTGGGCGGCAGGCAGAGCTGGGTTTCCGTTCCAGATCCCCCTGGGGTCAGGGTCTCTAGTCCCAGCTGGAG
>NW_020173116.1:7885538-7897496 GCF_003031525.2 Neophocaena asiaeorientalis asiaeorientalis | reverse complement strand
TGAGAGATCTCCAGCAGGAGTTTGCCTGCAGCCCCTCGGTTCCTCCCACCACAGACATAGGAGGGGGGCAGATGCGCTGAGATAACCCCCTGCAGCAGGTCCACAGGAACAAAAAGCCCTCGGCCTTCCTGCTTTTGTCTCAACTGCATCTCTTCCCCACCTGGCCCCGCTGTGCCACGGCCTCCTAGTTCCCTCCCCTCCTCACTACCAAGAGCAGGGGCCAGGGCTGCTCAGGGTGCAACTCCAAATTCAGGGTAGAGCTTAAAAAAAGAATACCTCTGTCCCTTTCAGGTGAGTTCAGTGTCTCAGGTCTCTGAGCCCACCTCCTCTGGGCAGCTAGAAGAGCAGGTGAGGGGCTCATCTTCTGAGCTACCTGTGGAGGGGGACCCATGCGGGGCCCCGAGGTCCTCCAGCAGCCTCAGCAGAGACATCCCATCTCTCCGCCCCGCTGGGGCCTTGAGACAAACTTTCTAGGCAGTGGCCATTCCCAAAAGCTGAGCCGGAAGCGCTGGTCCTGTCCAGGTGCTGCCAGCCCGTCTCCCATCAGCCTGCTCCATGTCTAGGGCTCCACCCACCCCCAGGCACTTTCATTTACAGAACTGAGTGTCTGGCCTTGCAAGCCCCTGGGGTGAGTCTGGCAAGTCCTGCCTGCGATGTCTGTTCTCTGGCCTCTGTGCCCTGTGCTTCCAGGGACCTGGGCTAGGAAGAGGTGCCATGTCACCATGTCATTTCCTAGGGATGGGTCATGCGTCCTTGTCATTTCCTTCTGTCTAGGGCTTATGACGGATGACCTGTCCTGGTCAGAGTCACTTCCATACTCAGCTTTCCTGTGGGCACAGCCCTCTGCTTGCTGCTTTGGTGCTTGCCCAAGCCAAGATCAGAGAGGGTAACTTGGAGCAGGAACGGCCTGGGCAAGGGGAATAAATCTTGCACTTAACTTGTGGGGTGGAAGAAGTTAGGAAGAAATAGCACCTAGAGATGGTGGCAGGTGTCACGCTCCAGGACAGGTCCAGATGGGGTTCCCCTAAAAAACGCGTCCCCTCTCCCCCTGAGCCCTGGTGGACACACTAGCCAGATGAGATGCAGTCTGTCCCCAGTCTGAGACTCTTGGCCTGGGGCCTGCAAGTAGCCCTACCTCAGGATTACTCATGACTGACTACTTTTGTTGTTATTTGCCCAGCCGGTGTGTGATGGAGTACCTAGACCATGCCCTGGGGCTCAGGCCTGCTGCCCCGACTCTCCTCCCCAGGGGGGGTCAGCAGGACCTCTGTGGGAACCCGCTGGGTCAGGGCATTGTGCAGTAGTGCCATAGGGTTCAATTTGATAAAAGGAGAAAGGATGGAAGGAAGGAAGGAAGAGAATTCATCAGGGCCCAGCTCTAGCCTTGGGTTTGAAATGGCCCGAGGCGGACCAGCGTGGCTTCACTCTTTCCCAGGCTTCATTGGTTCTAGAACTGACCTTCAGCACGTGTGTTTGCAGCAAAGTGTCTCTGAGGGAACAGAACCCCTGAGAAGACCCCACACGTGGCAATGACAGGACCTATGGCAGAATTCTCCTCCTGGACCTCCAGGCCTTCCAAACGGGGCCGAGAGCAGCCCAGCCAGGCTGTGGCTGAATGCAGGTCCCCCAGGACAGGACCCCTCCCAACCCCAGAGCCTGTGAGCCTGGAGAGGTGAGACCAAGGGAGGCTGCCCTGGGGTCCTGCCATCCCGGGCAAGGAACCGGACAGCAGCTGGCCTCGAGGGCCAGCTTGCCGAGCGGGAGCCGGCAACATCTGCAGTGTGAGCCCCTGGGCCCCAGCAGCCTGGCTGGAAGGCTGTGTCCTCTGAGTCAGTGTGTCCTCCCCAGCAGGTGTTCCTGGGTCAGCCTTAGTTCTCCCCCCACCACCACCCCCATGCCCCACAGCAGCTGCCCCAGAGCCTGGCTGGACCTGCTCCCCCAGGACCCTCCAGCCAAGAGCAAGATCCACCATCCCCCGCCTTCCTTGCACCCCCTCTAACCCCCACCGGGCTGGCAGCCTCCAGGGAGGGGGCTGGGTTCGAAGGGTTGCCTCGGGTGAGCCTGCGCTCTTGGTCGGAACTGCGGTGGGAGAAACTATTATGTTCTGGCCAGAGCGAGTGGCTTCCTGGGAGATCCTCTCCCTCCCCCTCTCTGCCCTTTCTTAGCGTAAATAACCCACCGCCCAGCTCCCTTGGCATTAGCTGGAGGGGAATTTTTCTAAAGGATGAAGTTCCTGGGAACCGTCCACCCTTTTTCCCTTTCGTCTCATGATGAAAGCTCTGTACACCAAGACTTGGCTGGCGGTTCCCGGGTCAGAACTAGCTGGACCAGAAAAGGAGACACTGGCCTTCCCCTCCCCTGGCCCCTTCGCGGGTGACAAGCCCAGTGGGCCGTCCCTTATCTCTCTGCCGTGTCATCCTTCCCCAGGGAGAGGACGGGGCCCCGCCTCCAGGCGCTAGAGCCAGGAGGGAGGCATCCAGCACAGAACTTCTCAGAAAAGTCTGTCTGCCAGACTCCGGGGACAGACCCGGAAGATGGAGCTGCAGGCCCCACTGGCAGCAGCGGGAGGGGACCGTCCTTTCCTGTCGGCATTGGGTTCGGGCACGTCCCATGCCTCAGACTCTGCCTCTCCCCAAGTCGTGGACTGAGGTTTCCTGGCCCCATTTCCCTTGGGGGCTTCCCAGCCTCCACTCACGCCCCAGTCGGGAAATGCTGGGTGGCCTGAGCTGGGGAGCATCCGTTCTACAGACGAGATGCCCAAGCTTGGATGGATATAGCCCCCACTCAAGGTGTGCCCCTGCACTGCTCACTAACCCTGAAGCCACCCGGCACCCTCCCCTACACCCATACATACCCCCACCCACCCATAGGGACTTGGAAGGGGCCTCAGACGGGAGGAAGGGCCACCTTGCACTGGCCCTGCCGATGCCTGGCCTCTGCCCAGCCTCCCTTTCCAGTATCTTGAAAGAGAAGACAGAGCCCCACGTTTCTGTGGTGCCAGCAGGACAGGAACGGGCTTGCTGAGTTCAGGAACTGGTCACAGCACAACTGGAGCAGGAAACGCAGCTCTCACACCTGGCTGTTGACTGAGCGTCCTACCCTGTCTCCCGCCCGGCCCTGCCGGGCTCCTGGGCCAGCCCCTGCCCTCCCAACCAGAGGAAGTTTCCAGAGGACGGAGACCCAGGTTCAGCCTCCCCCAGCCTGCTAGAGCCCCAGTTTCTGCTCATGGTTTGCTTCTCTGACCTTCACAGAAACAGGGCCTGGGAGAGGAGGGTTGAGGTGCAGGAGAAGCCTGGCGTGTCCCCGGTGCCGCGGTCTGTCCCTTTGTCTGGATGAGAGCGGAAGGACCCTCTCTCACCTCTCCTCTCAGTGCAGAGACCGCGGGGAGGAATGGTCTGGGCGACTCTGCTGATAACGAAGCCCTTTTCCCCAAAGAGGGGAGAATGCTCCCAGCCCTCCTTCCAGGTAGTGGGCACGGTTCCCATGTACCCTCACCTGCCCTTTGGACGATCGGCTTATACAGTGTGGTTAACAGGGCTCTTCTTCAGAACTACCTCTTCCTTCTTGCTATTCTCGTCCCCACCCCACCCCACCCCCCAAAAAAACAAACGTATTCAGAATAGTTTCCCTGGGATTTTCCCTCCAGATTCAATTATGGGAATCGGCATTAAGAATGAAGTTGTGAAACCCGTACACACGTAGCCGCTCTTTTCTCTCAGTAAATCCCCGCTGCACAGGCTTTCCTCCAGGGCACTCCTCAGATCCCAGGCCCACCCTCACCACGCCCCCCTCCCGGGAAGATACCTTCTGCAGGGGAGGGGAGATCAGGGGGCTGGGGGCCTGGCCAGGGCCTCCACCTGAGCCCGCGGCCCAGCGCCTCCACGCCCCCTTCGGTTGAGGGAATGTTTACAGGTGAAAGGTCCTTCTCTCTCCTCTGCCACAGCCCTCCCGGGCTTTCACACCCACCCTGCAGACAGGCCCCGCCTCCCGGCCGCCAACCGACGGCTCCATCGCCCTCGGCTCCATCGCCCTGGGATATTTTCTTCGGCTTCCACCACCTCTCACCATCAGCTTGCTCAATGCCCCTCTCTGGAAGAGGGTGCTTCCCAAGGTCACGTCCCTCTCCCCTGCCCCGCACCTACCCCAGCCAGACCCACCTGGGCTCAGTCGTTTATCATTGGCATTGTCTGGTTTAAAATTAATTAAAATTTTTGTCATTATATTCTGATTATATGAGTAAAGCACACACATTGTAAAGAAATTAAAGAGAAAAAAAAAAAAGACGGAGGAAGTGTAATCCTTCTGAGCCGTGTTTTCACTTCGGTGGATTCCATCCCAACAGATTCCAACCCCCTGCTTCCCCCAAGTGCCCCCAGTCTGTCCTCCACAACCCAGGCTCCCTGCTCCAGAGCAGCGTGGAGTGGCCTCCACTGTCCACTGTCTGGTCCCTCTGCTGCCAGCCCAGTCCCCAGGGCGCCCCTCTCTCCCCGCTCCAGCCCAGCTCGTGCCCCAGCGGCGGTCAGTCCCCCGGCGAGTCCTGCCTCTGCTTCTTGCATCAGCCCGGGATCTGTCTGGTGGTGTAATCTTGGCTGTGCCCCACCCGCACAGGGCCACCTTCACCTCAAATCCTACGGCTCCTTTGAGACCTGGTTTAGTCACTTCCTCCCTGAAGCCCTCTCAGCTGCACACCACCACCGCTCCCCCGCCCTCCCCAGAAAAGCCAGAAGGACCCTTTGTCCTCCTGGTCCACGGGAACGCTGGGGCTCAGTATTCAGTGTCAGTAACCAAGTGATAGCCTTCCTGAAGCATCTTTTCCCGTTTGACGTCTGAGTGTGTGTGGCTGTGTCTTAGTCAAGGTACACTGTCTAGCGCACAGGCTTGAGCCTGCTTTAGGGGGTTGGGACGGCGGGAAAGAGCCGTTTGCCACGACTGCAGAGTTCAGGAGTTCCGAATGCCATGAGCCTCCCGAGGGCAAGGCCAGGCTGGGGAAGGGGGACCCAGCAGGTGGACCCTGCTCACGGAGGCTGGGTCTTCCCCAGCCCGGGGCAGCGCCGCCTGGAGGCACACCCAGTGGGCCCCCTGCTTTTCCCCACTGCCAGGTGGCATGCCACCCAACCCGGCCAGCCTGTGGTATCAGCCACCTGTGGGCCTCAGCTGCTGTGCTGAAGAACAGGCTGGGTCCTGGGCAGGGCAGGTGCTGCTGGAGGAGGGGGGCCGGTGGCCTGTGGCCTCAGGATTTTGCACGTGGTGTTTGAGCTGGAGAAGACTACACTCCAGAGTGTCTGATGCTCTCAAAAACCGTTCTAGCTTCTGCCCTAAGGAGGCTGCTGGGTCTGTGCAAAGAGGCTGTGACCGTTTCTGGGGCACCACCAGGTGCTCTAAAGGGGGAGGGTGATAAGGGCAGGGGAAGTGGGGGGACAGGGGAGCCTTGGCTGGCTCTGAGCTCCAACCCCATTATCACCAAGCTGGAGCCCTGCTGGCCATCTCTAGAGCCTGCCTCTCCCCTCCCAGCTCAGCCTCAGGGCTGGTTATCTGCCACAGGCATGATGGTGGGGTGCTTCCTGCCACCCTTCCTATCTTAGGAGGAGTCTGAAGGGGACAGAGCAGCAGGCACCTCCGAGTGGGGGAGGGGTATGCCCACTGAGTGCCAGGAGCAGGCTGTCTTCCCAGCAGGAGCCTCGCCTGCCTTTGGGGTGGGTGCTCCCCGTACTTCATTTTCTCTGCACAGCAGGTGAATGTCTCATAAACGAATGGGCACCAGCAGAGTCCAAGGGCACCCCGGGATCTAACGTAGCCTCTGATCACATAGAATCGGCCTTCGTCCTGTTTTCACCCCTTGGGGTCCAGGGGGCAAGAGCGAGGGTATGAGTAGGTGGGTAAGGTGGGCGAATGCTCAACCAGACCTCCTGCCCTTTGCCCCCCTCCCCTCGCCAGCCTCCTCCGGTCAGCACGGTGGGAGTGTCTGGACTGAGCCGCGCATCTGTCTGTGCAGGGGTGTCCCCCCGGGCTGAGCTGGGCACCCATGGGGGACCCGTGGACGCATACAGTGGACAGTGGCATCTGGTCACAGTGCGCACAGGCGTGGGTGCCACAGGGAGCAGAGCAGAGACTCGGGGACCACAGACACCAGGCAGAGCTCAGAGTGGACAGGCCCCTCTCGCCCACGGGCTTTCTCTTCTGGAGCCCCAGGATGGGGCTGGGTGACAGTGTGGATTTCTGGATGGCAGAGATTTCTTCTTTTTCTGAGGTGGGGGGGCACGGTCATTCCTCAGGGGCAGAGCTCTGAGTGAGCGGGGCCCTCCTTGAAGACACCTCCCCAGACACTGTCGCGGAAGCCCAGGGCTGGGCCGGAGCTGCACTCAGGGAATCCTGTCTCTCCCCAGGTCTGCTACCTGTGTCACAGCCTCCTGACGCTGGCTGGGCTGGTGGTCGGCTGCCAGGACATTACTCCAGACCAATGGGTGAGTCTCCCAGGAGGCTGGGCTGGGGCCCCTGGGGGAGGAGCCCAGCCCGCTGCCAGGAACTGGGAAGAGTGGGAGGCTGAAAAAGAAGCAGGCCTAGGGGAGCCGGCCTCGTCCTCCTCCCAGCGTCCCACCAGGCCTTCCCAAGGGATACTGACCCGTGCCCCTGGTTACCCCGTGCCTCCCCTCCCTTTCCTGCCTGACTTTTGGGCAGTCACTCAGACCTGTCCTCCTCTTTCTCCGATTTTGTGCTCCCCTCCCCGGCTGTGGCTGCGGGCCTGTGCCCCGCCCCCCACGGCCTCTGCAGGGAGAGGTGCAGCTGCTGTGCATGCAGTTGGACCGTAGCATCAGCACCCACATCCGGGAGAGCCCCCAGGCCATGCACTGGACCGCACTCAAGGACCTGGCTGCCCAGACCTACATCCGCTGGCAGGAGCTGCTGGTCCACTGCCAGCCCCAGGTGGTGCCCACACCAGCCCCCAGGCTTGGGAGGGGAGGGATGTGGTCAGGCGGCTGACCGGAGCCCTCAGTGTGTCCGCCCCCTCTGCAGCTGCCGGGTTCCTGGCTGGAAGACGGGGGCAGAGGGCAGTGCGGGGAGACGTGTCCTCGGTGGGCCATCGCCATTCTTATCGAGAGTCAGAGGACCCCGTGTGGGATTGCGGGGAGGGAGGCACAGCGCAGGCGACCCCGGGGTGAAGGCAAAGAAGAGCTTCACCCCGGAGAGGGAAGAGCCTGGGCCACAGGGCCGGTCTGTCGTGAGCTGTGCCAGGAAGGGGCAGCAGAGGCACCAGCTGTCCACCCTCTGCCCAGTTGTCCTGTGGGCCTGAGGCTGGCCTCCCACTCTGCTGGGGGAACGCTCCCAGGCTGCCCTGGTCCCTCCAGTTTTTGTAGCAACAGCACTCACGCTCCTGACTCCCTCAGGCTCCCTGGATGATAAATACTCACAGCTAATGTTTATTGAATAAAGACCCTCTTCTACATGAATCCACGTAACCTCCATGAGGCAGGTATTGTTATGATCCCATTTTACAGAGGAACAAGCTAGCCAGAGTCACTGAGAGGTTAAACAGCTTGCCCCATCATGCAGGCGGGGGCGTGCAAGTATCAGAACCAGGGCACAGAACCAGCCTGACTCGCGAGCCTGCACATTTAGCACAGTACAGCCCCGGCTCTGGCAGCCTCCCTTCTGGCCTCTGTCCCTTCCTCCAACAGGCAGCCCTGCCACCCCTTCGCCCCCAGCCCTGGATGCAGATGAGCTGGGTCTCGTAAAAACTCTTTCTCCAACCCCCCTCCCAATGCTCCCGGGCTCCCAACTTGCCTTTCCTCTGACTCCCCTCCGCTTGTCCTTCCCCCGTAACCTCTGACTTGGGACTGACACATCAGCCACAGGCTGTGGCTTGGGTCTCAGATTTCACAAGTCTCTGAGAAAGCTGGAGAGCAGACCTCATCCTCAACCCCTAAGGAACTAGATCACACTGGTCTCTGGTGAGAAGCAGTGTGTTTGTCATGAAAAGAAGGAAAAGTGATTCGTGGCCTGGCCGAGCCAGGGGGCAGGTCCCACCTTCCTCTCACAGCACCCTGGGCCTGTGAACAGGGAGTAGAGAGAACAGAGGCAGAGCTGTGGTTGAGTGGCCCGTTGACCTGCCATGTCCTCACCTGGACTGGCAGCCCCAGGAGCCTTGTGGCTCAGCATCTGGCACGGAGGAGGCCTTAGTGGAAATTCAAGGGATGCTGGAGCGCCAGGGAGCGTCACATCGGTGGGCCCTACCTGGGCCCAGACCGTCACATCCTGCTTTTCTCTTTGCCACAGACCCAGTACTTCAGCCCCTGGGAAGACATCTAATGGAGCAGGGCAGGGGTGGCCCAGTGCTCCTGGCCCTGGCAGGAAGTGAACATGGCCCAGCTAACTGGAGGCGTGAAGAATGGAGACCAGAGGAGGACCAGCCAGCTGAAGCAAGCACCTGCCTCCCCCGCTGCCCTGAGCCCCCTCCGGGCAAGGATCCTGCCTCTCGCTGCCTGGCTCATCTCTCAGCTCTCCAAAGCTCTGGTTTTCCTGGGCTTCCTGGGTCCTCCGGCCACCATCCTCCCCACCCTCCTTCCCATCTCTGTGTGTCCCTAATGTGAGGGTTCCTTGTCACGCTAAAGTCTCATTTCAGCATCATTGGTTACAAGAGTTCCTTCAGTCCCTTACTGAGGGCCCGTGCTCAGCACCCAGTTTCCTGACTTCTCGCTTATACTTTGCAGAATTCTCACCCCAGGCAGTCATGTGCCCCGCCCCACCCCCTGAAGCTGAGGGCTGTTTGTAAGCCTTCAGGGAGGAGCAGTTCTGGCTGTGGCCTGAGAGCTATCAGACACCCAGGGAGCAGGGATGGGGAACGTTTATTTGGACCGGTCTGGGACCGGGACTCCCCACTCCCCGCTGCCACTGGGGAAGATCCAGGGAGTGAGGTGGTAGCTCAGGGCTGTAATTACACTTAATTCAGCTTATTGTTGAGCTCCGAAATCAACTCCCAGACTTAGGAGTTGGGCATGGGGGGCAGTGCCGAAAGATCGTTCCCAAGACTTTTTGTTTCCCCTCTGCCTTACCCAAGATCAGTTTTGTGGGCCCTGATCCCTAAACGGGTGCTGGACGTCTTTGACCTGCTCCCCTTGAGAAGTGAGTGAGCCTTCGGTACCCCCAGGAGATCCTTGGGGATCTGCCCACACGTCCAACCCTGAGAATCCATTGCTAGTCCCTGACCCCTCCTGACTCCTTTCTGGGTTGGGATGGGGTTTTGCAGGGGCCACAGGAGGTAGACAGGAGGTAGCAGAGGATGAGACCTGCCCACTGGGCCCGTGCCCCTTCCTCAGCTCAATCCTAGCGTCTGCCAGCGGAACGTCACCGTGGCTGGTGCTTGTGACTTTCTCTGTTTATTTGTCCCTCTCCTTTGTTCTTTCACACGACGGGGGTCAGGGTAAGGCAGGTTAAGTAGGAAACTCCCCCCAAATAAAGGACCTTCAGGCCAAGTGCCTCTATTTGCAGCCCCAAAGTATAGCCCATCGCTTCCTGGGCCTGTTTTGGAGGCTCTCGCTGGGTCCCCAGAGTGCTGGGAGCCAAGGCAGATGTATAATTCAGAGAGCACAAGCACACGACGGAGGGCCGGGTACCACGTCTCCCTGCCTCTCTTCCTTCGCCAGGTGAGAGGTGGAAGAAGCTCTCTGCCAGGGAGGCTTGGAGGCCCAGGCGGCTTGTCTGAGAGTTCTGGTTTCTGTTCCTGGCCACATCACAGGCCCCCTTGGCCAGGGCACCCCTGAGGCCCCAGCGGCATCAGGTAGGCCTGAGATCTCCGATAGCAGAGCGGAGGCTGTGGCGAGCCACCGCCTTCCCCCTCCCTCAGGGCCGCCCCTGCCCCTGATCCCCGGCTCTTCAGTTTGCTCTGGAAACCTGGAAATCACCTTTGAAATTTCCTTTCTTCGTTCTCGCAGCCAAGGGCAGAGAGGGAGTAGGGAGCCCTGAGAGTCTGAAGCAGGGAGTTGCCAATTCTCGAAGCCACCCCTGCTGGGCTCTGAGCAAGGGTTCGAGCTGTCCAGTTTTGCAGGCTCTGGAGCCCTCCTGCCCAGGCCCGGTTCTCGTGCACTGCCCCCCTCCACCCCAGCTCCCGGAGACACTCACCCCCAGGAGAGAGGAGGTGTTGGTGACAGCTCAGGCCCTCCAGAGGCCTCCCTGTAACCTGAGCAGAGGTGAGCACTTTGAGGTCACCCAAGGGCGTACGGCGTCCCCCGGGACGTGTAATGGGCCCTCGCTGGAACTGGCTGGGAGCTGACCAGATCTTCTGAAACCAGTCCGGGACCAGTTAGAGAGCCAGCCTCTAGGCCAAGAGTTCCACAGTAATGCTGGCAACTTGGCCACATACTCTTTCCAGATCCCTAAGCCCCTGGGAAAAGGCTGAGGGATATCCTGGTGGAAGCCACTGGAAAGGCAGCATCCGGGGCTGTGATGACGGATGTTCTCCTGCTTCCTTTGGCGATGGTGGTAGGGAGGGGCTGGAAGGGAAAGGCTTCCCAGGTGGACGGCTTTGATAACTCTCCTTTAGGAGGAAGTGGAGAGAGGAAGTCCTTTTCCTATGTCCCCACTCCCCTCGGTCCCCAGGCCCTCAGGTCCCTGAAGGGTGGCTGACCCAGGCTTTTTCATTTCCCCCCTGTGGGTTGACAGCAGCTCCTGACTCCCTTGGAAGTTGGCCAGACAGTGTTGACTACAGAACCCCACTGTGACCCCTCAGCCCCGCCCTCACCCCCCCTCAGAAAGCAGCCTCAGGAGAGCTGGAGTTCACAGGAGGGGCACCGTGGTACATGACCAAGGTGTGGGAGTGAGAGGGGCCTTGCTTTCCAGAGAAGACTCTTGGGTCCATCTCTAGGGGCCGGACTGAGCTGCCAGTGGGTCCTCAGAGAAACTCGGGGGGCATTTAGCACATCTGCTTTTTCTTGGCCACAAGCGGTTGAACAAATGGGGAAAGTAAGAGGGTCTGTCGAGGCCTAAGGCCTGAAAAGTGGATACCTTCCATAGAATATGATAGACAAGCCCTGAGGAGGCTTGATATACCTATACACAAGCCTTTTTTTTTTTTCCGGGTATTAGTAACTTTTTTTCTTCTTAATTTAAGACCCAGGAATCCTCATTTTTGACCAGTTGTGCTTTTATTTTAAAGTATGAACCATGAGCAAGTAGTCATGCAGGAAACTTTATCCCCTGCCCACCCACCCCCGGAAAAGGCCAGCGCCGGAAAGGAACGGAGTGCAGCAGAAAATGAGTGAAGGTGGAAGAGGGGAGCAGGCAAGCTGCAGCCTTAACTTTGAGGAGCTTTTGGGAGGGAAGGGCTCCGGAGTCTGTTAGCAGGAACTGAGCAGCCGGCCTTGAGCTACAGAAGACGGTCATGGCCAGTGAAACCAAACCACCTGCTGAGACTTTCCACTAGGGCTGTCTTGCAGGTGGGGCTAGGAGCTCAGGTCTCAGCCTGGTAACCGTCACACCTAGAGGTGGGTGGGAGGTGAAGGTGAGGAGAAACAGCAGGAAATGGAGTGTTTGTGGCCTAAAAGTTATCAGGATACCCTGTGACTTAGTGGAAAGACAGGATCAGGAGTCCTAAGGCCTGATTTAACATTCTGACCTTGCTCATTATCTATGTGAGTTGGGGCAGGATGCGTAACCTTTCTGAGAGTCATTTTTATCTATGGAATGGGAGAAACAGTACCTACTTTGGAAAGGGTGGTCATGAGGGCAGAGTGAAGGCAAGTTGCAGGATGTGAAGCACAGAACAAATGTGAGGGGCACCTGCCTATTGATTTACATCCACATAAATAGACGCAGGGTCTAACAGGAAGAGGGGCGTCACACATCTTCCTCCCTGTCAGCTGAAGCAAAGCCTTCCCTGCCCACCCCATGCTAATTAACTGGCTTGCCCCCTATCTCCAGCATCTCCAAGGCCACAGCTTTTCTTTTTTTTTTTTTTTTTTTTTTTTT
>NW_020173116.1:7884357-7885497 GCF_003031525.2 Neophocaena asiaeorientalis asiaeorientalis | reverse complement strand
CCTTCCCCCCCCTCCTCAAAGCCCCAGTTTTTTTTTTTTTTTTTTTTTTTTTTTTTTCTGGTGGAGAGGAGCTGGGAAATGTATGTGGCTTTGGCCAGCGCGGGAGAAGGGGCCTTTATGTATACCAGCAAAGACCCAATTGTTACTGAATCCAAACTGGGCTGCTTTTCCCAATTATCTCCACGACTCTTCTGGTCTCCGCTTTTCTGATGCCAAGTTTTAACCCAGAACAAAAGCTCCCGTCGGGACTGATTTATAATCCAGATCTGCTGACGGGGCCCTAAAGTGTCCCTCCCCTCCAGGACTGCACCAGGCATAAAGCCACCACCACAGCCTCAGGGCCTCCAGTCTCTTCACCTCTGCCCTTTGCCCCTAGCCAGGAGGTGGCATATGTCTCCGGGTCCCGGTGGGCTGGCCTCCCTGGGGTTCCTCTGTTCACCTGCCCAGCTCCGAGAAACCAGCTGGCAAGGAGGACACCTCAGCACCGCCCAGGAGGCCAGGGCTACAAGTTACTTCTAGGAGCGGCTGTGGGCGGAGGCTGGCGGTTCGGAAGATGCCAGTTCTCCTCCAGCGTGGCTCCCCTCAGAACCCTTTCGTCTGAACATCAGGGCTCATGTCACTTGTTATTCAGTCTTCCAAGGGCACCAGAAGGAGTCATTTCCTGAGGGGTAGGCTCTGTGCAATCGGAGTCCAGGGTTGTCTTTGCCGGGAGCTGGCCGGGGGGCGCTGAGCAGGTCCCTCCGCCTGGAGCGTGAGAAACAAGGGGCAGAAGGTCTCGGGGAGACTTGGGGGGTCTTACTGGCTGGTGAGGCCCGTTCCAGTCTGATCGCAGGGGTCAGTGGGAGTTGGGGCCAAGAAACGGAGAAGAATTGGGGGCCAACAGACAGACCACTCTGGTCCGCCCCGAAAAGAAGCCTCGGATACTCGCCCTGAAGTGGCCCGCACGCCTTCGTTCCAGTAACCTCAGCGTGGGGATCCCCTTAGCCCCATTCCCGAGCCCGGCCGCCCAGCCTGCGCGGTTGGCCTTGGGGGACACTTCGGAAAGACCCGGTGAGTCCGACTCCCCAGTGCCAGGGCCAGGAGTCCCTCCCCCGCCCCACCTCCCGGCGCGGTGGCGCAGCTAGCGGCTGCAAGGCGCAG
>NW_020173116.1:7884052-7884195 GCF_003031525.2 Neophocaena asiaeorientalis asiaeorientalis | reverse complement strand
CCGCGGGCTGCTTCGCGGGGGCTGGGGAGCGGGGAGAGCGGCGCCCGCCGCCACAGGGTCCGGAGGCGCGGACTGGTCAGGGGCAGCGGGGCTCAGGGAGCGGGGGTCCCTCGTGCAGTCCGGTCCGCGGCCGGGATCTTCTC
>NW_020173116.1:7883687-7883803 GCF_003031525.2 Neophocaena asiaeorientalis asiaeorientalis | reverse complement strand
GCAAGGGTGGGGGGCGCGCCGCCAGGAGCCCGCACCCCTCTACACACCCCCACCTCCGAGGCCGCTCCGGGGAGGAGCTGTGGCGGCAGAGCCTTGGAGCGCGCCGCGGGGTCCGG
>NW_020173116.1:7876680-7883653 GCF_003031525.2 Neophocaena asiaeorientalis asiaeorientalis | reverse complement strand
GAGACCCTTTGTTTTGGGGTGAGCATAGACCCAGCTTCTTTGTCTCTGCTCCCGGCATTGGAGGGCTGGAGCAGTGGAAATTAATCCAGATGGCCTGCCCTGGCCGGGGTCCTGGGGGCGCGATCTCTGAGTTGGGAAGGTTCGTCAAGACCCCGGGAGAGCGCAGCAGGCGCAGGCCCTGCTCGGGGCGCCCTCCACGGTCCAGGAGGAACCCCCCTGGCGCTCCCCACCGGGTCCTCACTTGCCCCCAGCCCCCGCCTGAACGCGCTGCCGGGAGATCCCTGATGAGACCGGAGCCGGCTCCGTTGTCCCGCTGCCCCTCAGCCCTAGGGCTGGTGTCTCCTAGGATCCTGTGCGAGGAACAGGATGAGGCCCCGGTCATTTCCACGCCCATCCCACCCACTTCCTGCCTTCCTTCTTGGGCAACAAAGGGGCCTTGGGAAGCGGGGCCCCTCCAGCTCCCGGACCCACTTCAGCCCTGTGATGTGGAACGGGGTTTGGGGCTCTGCCCGGCTATTGTCTGCGCTGGGGGAGGCGAGAGGCTGGGGCCGGGACCCCCGCAGGCCTGATGCGCCGAGTCCTCCCTGGGGGTCTTTTCCAACCTCCTGCCCCCCCACCGCACGCTTATCACCCTGCTGAGGGGTTTGCGTCTCAGAATTAGGTCTTGGAGCTGGCTGGAGCCCCAGTAGGGCCAGGTCCTGCCTCCAGAGGTTATTTTAAGAAATCTTTCGAATCTATCAGGCCTGAGGCGGGGAGGGGGGTCCCCTTTTTATTTTCTTAAACAACTTCCTGTTGAAGAGAAGGAGTCGGGGAGGGCCCGGAGGTTGTCCGAGTGTCCAAGTGTCCGCTCTTGCAGCTGACTTAGCTCTCTCCCTCCCCCCAGGGAGACCCCATGGTCCCTTTGGAGGCTGTAGAGGCTGAGGCCAGGTGTCGGAGGGGACTAGGTCTCTGCTCCAAGGCCTGGGGCACGGGGGAGTCCTGGGGAGGATGGATCTGGTCTTCTGTCCTGTCGGTGCCTCCTGGTACGGCTTGTGTGGGCCCCCTTCCGGTCTGTTTTCTCTGGCTGTGATTCTGACCCTTTCTTTTCCCCCAGCAGGGCAGCTGGCCTGGAGCTAAGCGCCAGGGCGTGTGCCATGGCCATGCACTGGGCCGTCTGGCTGCTGGCAGTGGGACTGTGGGGCCTGGGCATTGGGGCTGAGGTGTGGTGGAACCTGGTGCCCCGGAAGACGGTATCTTCTGGGGGTGAGTGCCTGGAGGGCGGGGAGCAGGAGGCCAGGAGGGACTCCTGGGGGAAGAGGGGTGCTAAGGAATTGCCCTCTAGGACGTGCCAGCCGTATTCTGCAGTCGGGCTCAAGGCCCACTGATGTATGTGACACAGCTTACTGAGAAATGTGAGTGAGTGGCCCTAGGGACCCAGAACTGGTAGTCCAGGCCAGGACCTAGAGGATCCCTCCTGACACTTAGGACCTGGCTCAGCTGCCCCTGTTATACAAGAGAGAGTGACCATTCTGCATTGCTCTCCCCATGCCTCACTTCTGGAATTATCGCGAGCACTGAGAGCCTAAAGAGAGAAACCTGGGTCAGGATGGGCATGAGGTGAAGGGTGTCACCGCCTGCCCCCAAGTCTTTCCAGCTCTCTGCCCCCAGGAGCCCCCTTAGCAACCCTGATACAATAGACGCCCCTCTGCTGCCCTGACTCTGCTGTCTGGTGGCCCTAGAGTAGGGGGGAGGGGTGCGCACGCACGCACGTGCTCGCCTGGGGGGACGGCAGACCTGACAGCCCTTCTGTGCTCACACACCTGTATGCGGAGGTGATGTCAGGTGTTTGTATCATCTGTGTGCTCTGGGGACCCAGGATGAGTTCACCTCCCACAGGCTCCTCTCCATGCTAACGAAGCCTTCCCTTGCCGGCCTATGTCTGGGCCCATCGTTGGCTCCAAAGAGTAAGGCTGGTTTAGAGGGACCCTGAGGACAGGTCGGCAGCTATTTTGGGGGCTGACGTAGGAATCCTGTGACTACGCGAATATCATAGCGCCCTGCTTGGTGGATGGCAACAGGGCTTCCCAGCCCCGAGGCCTCAGCGCCATCTCTGGTCCCCAGCTTCTGGTCTCCGCTGGCCTCCCTGGCCTGGCCTCCCAGCCCGATTCCATCTCCTGCCGTCCCTCCTCAGCCCATAGCCGGCTGTGCTTGTATCCCTAACAGCCCGGATTTGGGTCTCACTGGAGGGAAGGGTTTCCTAAGTCAAAGGTGTGCTCACAACTTCTGTCCGTCCTACCCTACTGGATCAGGGTCCAGGGCCTGGCTGGACCCTGGTGAGGCCAGCAGGCAGCAGAGCAAAGAAGGAAGCAGCAGCTGAGGAAGCTGGGAGGGGGGAGCGCTGCTGACCCTGAGAGTGAGAGCCATCGGTCTGATGGCTTCCTCTGACCGGAAGCTGTGGCTGAGATATCCTTCCTTCCTCCTCCCCAGCCCAGATTTGCCTCCGCCCCGGCTGGGAAAGGCCAGGGAGGCCTGGGTGGAGCTGTCAGAGCCAAAAGCCTGTTCAGAAAATGCCCTTTACTACCAGTCAGGGGGCTTGGCTGGCATCTGCCTGTGGGGTGCTAGCTCTAATGTGGGGACCAGGGGTGACCATCGCATAGAGGAGGGCTGATTTTGGGGTGGGGGGCCTCCCAGAGTCCCAGGAAAGTCCGCTCACCCCATCCCTGCTCTTTCTGGCCTTGTCCCTGCAGAGCTGGCCACGGTGGTGCGGCGCTTCTCCCAGACGGGCATCCAGGACTTTCTGACGCTGACCTTGACCGAGCAGACCGGGCTCCTGTACGTAGGGGCCCGGGAGGCCCTGTTTGCCTTCAGCGTGGAGGCTCTGGAGCTGCAGGGAGTGGTGAGTGGTGGGGGAGCGGGAGGCACGCGGGGGTGAGAGAGGCAGGACCCGGAGGGTCTTCGCTTGGCCAGGCTGTCCCCTCGGCTCAGCTGCCCCCCACCCCATTCTCCTCGGTGAGCATGTTGCTTTCCCGAGTCTGCAGCACTTACTGGGTCTACTGCGTTGGGGCAGCTGGGGCTTCTGACCTCTGCTGGAATAAGCTCCCAGAGAGTGGGGACCGTGTCTTCTCACTTGGCTTCCCCACGTTGCTGCCCTGGGCCCTGCTAGTAGCACATGCCCAGTATGTACCTGTGACATTGCTGACGTGTCCCCTCCCTGCCCCCAGATCTCATGGGAGGCGCCAGCTGAGAAGAAGGCGGAGTGTACCCAGAAAGGGAAGAGTAACCAGGTGGGTGCTTGGGACACTGCTGGCAGGGGCGGGGGGCATGGTGCACACTCTTTCCCCAGAGCCCCCTTTGACCCAGTGCTGGTCTGGGTCCTTGTGTCCCCATGTCCGGGGCCCTCATACTTTAACTGATGCCTCTCTCTCCCCAGACGGAGTGTTTCAACTTCATCCGCTTCCTGCAGCCGTATAACGCATCCCACCTGTATGTCTGTGGTACCTACGCCTTCCAGCCCAAGTGCACCTACATTGTGAGTGCCGCTCCTCTCCCCCAGCCCCCTCGACTGATCCCCGTCGCCTTCTCATCACCTCTTCCCTTCCCCTAGGACATGCTCACCTTCACCCTGGAGCGTGGCGAGTTCGAAGATGGCAAGGGGAAGTGTCCCTATGACCCAGTTAAGGGCCACACCGGCCTCCTTGTGGGTGAGTGGCTGTCCCGCTGCAGGTTGGGGGGTCCCCCAGGACTTGTTCCCAGTCGGGGCTGTGTGGCCTGAGTGCAACTGCACCTCCTTCTGGTCCCGCTGACCCCCTGTCTCCCGTAGACGGGGAGCTGTACTCGGCCACGCTCAACAACTTCCTGGGCACGGAGCCCGTCATCCTGCGGATCATGGGGCCGCACCACGCCATGAAGACGGAGTACCTGGCCTTCTGGCTCAACGGTGAGCCCCGAGGAGCCGGCCAGCCAACCGGGCAGCCGTGGGTGGGAAGCGCCGCGAGGGCCCCGTGCCCGGGCTGACCCTCCTCCCCCTCCCGTAGAACCGCATTTCGTGGGCTCCGCCTACATCCCGGAGAGCTTGGGCAGCTTCACGGGGGACGACGACAAGGTGTACTTCTTCTTCAGCGAGCGCGCCGTGGAATACGACTGCTACGCCGAGCAGGTGGTGGCCCGCGTGGCCCGAGTCTGCAAGGTAGAGACCCCCCGCGGCGGGCGGCCCCGGGAGCGCGGCGGGCGGCCCTGAGAGCCCGGCGGGGCTGACCAGCAGTGTCCTCTCGCTGTCCCCCAGGGTGACGTGGGGGGCGCGCGGACGCTGCAGAGGAAGTGGACCACGTTCCTGAAGGCGCGGCTGGTGTGCTCCGCGCCTGACTGGCAGCTCTACTTCAACCAGCTGCAGGCACTGCATACCCTGCAGGACGCCTCCTGGCACAACACCACCTTCTTCGGGGTTTTTCGGGCGCGGTGGTGAGTTGGCTGGGAGCCCTTGGGGGTGGGGAGGAGTGGGTCCGCAGGCTGGGTCTGACAGGGACAGGCCCCGGGGGACGTCCAGGCGCCTGGCGCCTTTGCAAAGCCCCCCGCGGGAGGCGGGCCGTGCTCTGTCCCCGGTGGCACTTGGAGCCGCCGTCGCGTCACGTGGGCCTGTGACCTTCTTGTGCTTGGGCCCTGCCTTCCCGCTGCATGCCCGGAGCTGTGGTCGCCCCAGGCCTGACCCTGGGGGTCCCTCCCTTGCTGTGACAGGGGCGACATGGACCTGTCAGCAGTCTGTGAGTACCAGTTGGAAGAGATCCAGAGGGTGTTCGAGGGGCCCTACAAGGAGTACCATGAGCAAGCCCAGAAGTGGGGCCGCTACACCGACCCGGTACCCAGCCCGCGGCCCGGCTCGGTGAGTCATCCGGGGCAGGGGCGCGCTTGTGTCCTCCTCTCCGGTGCCCTTCCCACCGGGCTGATAGCTCCCTCCTCTCCCCCGCCCCCAGTGCATCAACAACTGGCACCGACGCCATGGCTATACCAGTTCCCTGGAGCTGCCAGACAACACCCTCAACTTCATCAAGAAGCACCCGCTGATGGAGGAGCAGGTGGGGCCTCGGTGGGGCCGGCCCCTGCTGGTGAAGAAAGATGCCAACTTCACCCACCTGGTGGCCGACCGGGTCACGGGGCTTGATGGAGCCACCTATACAGTGCTGTTCATAGGCACAGGTGGGCCCAGGGGGCACGGCCTTGGCCGCTGGGGACTGGGCGAAGGCCTGTGTGCCCCGGGCGGGGAGAGCCTCTTGCTCTTTTCTTTACACCTGTCCTCCCCCACCCCCCCACAGGAGATGGCTGGCTGCTCAAGGCCGTGAGCCTGGGGCCCTGGGTCCACCTGGTTGAGGAGCTGCAGGTGTTTGACCAGGAGCCAGTGGAAAGCCTGGTCCTGTCCCGGAGCAAGGTAGTAATCAGGCCCCACCCACCACTGTCCCCAGGCCACCCCTGGTCATGTGCTTGGCCGGTACAGGGGTGGGGAGATGCCTGAGCCACCTCGGGTAGCTTGGGGCGGGTCCCAGGAA
This sequence comes from Neophocaena asiaeorientalis asiaeorientalis, assembly GCF_003031525.2. Lineage (NCBI taxonomy): Eukaryota > Metazoa > Chordata > Mammalia > Artiodactyla > Phocoenidae > Neophocaena > Neophocaena asiaeorientalis. Next base: position 7,878,137 of record NW_020173116.1, on the reverse strand, counting down.
TGAGAGCGCTAACGGAATCCGCGCTCTGCGGGCGTTATGTTTTATATACAGCCTGGTCCTGGCAGCCGGGCGTTATGTTCTATATACAGCCTGGTCCTGGCAGCCGGGCGTTATGTTCTATATACAGCCTGGTCCTGGCAGCCGGGCGTTATGTTTTATATACAGCCTGGTCCTGGCAGGGCTGCGTTCCCAGAACGGGGCCTTGGCAGCTGCTCTGTGCGCTTTCTTCAGGCCCCTCGGGGTTGCGCTGTACCTCTTCTCTGCCGGTGCCACCGTTGGCCAGGCCTTGTGCTGTGTCGGTTCGTGATGCCCTCGTGATGTCGCCTTGCCGACCGGCCCCGCTGCCCTCCAGCCCTGCCCCCTGCCTCCGGCGGCTTCAGCCGTTCCCCGGAGTGCTGCTCTCACTTCTGCTCTTGCTCTACTCTCTTCTGGCGAATCTGTGGCACCTTCACGCGCTTGCCTTTCACCACCTGTGGTGGCTCAGGTTGTTTCTCCAGAACGTGGAATAATGGCAGAAACAAAGTCTGTGGTTGAAGAAACACACAAATTGGCAATCACCATTCAAACAGAGGAAAACGCCTTATGCTCTGCTGGTGCTATTGTGAGGCTGACGGGCCCTGCGGAAACTGAACTTCCTGCGCTATTTATACTGTCCTGGAGTGAGTGAGTGAGTGTGTGTGTGTGTGTGTGTGTGTGTGTGTGTGTAGGTGTGTGTATGTGTGTGTAGGGGAGTGTGTGTGTGTGTAGGGGTGTGTGTGTGTAGGTGTGTGTATGTGTGTGTAGGGGAGTGTGTGTGTGTGTAGGGGTGTGTGTGTGTAGGTGTGTGTATGTGTGTGTAGGGGAGTGTGTGTGTGTGTAGGGGTGTGTGTGTGTAGGGGTGTGTGTGTAGGGGTGTGTGTGTAGGGGTGTGTGTGTAGGGGTGTGTGTGTAGGGGTGTGTGTGTAGGGGTGTGTGTGTAGGGGTGTGTGTGTAGGGGTGTGTGTGTAGGGGTGTGTGTGTAGGGGTGTGTGTGTAGGGGTGTGTGTGTAGGGGTGTGTGTGTAGGGGTGTGTGTGTAGGGGTGTGTGTGTAGGGGTGTGTGTGTAGGGGTGTGTGTGTAGGGGTGTGTGTGTAGGGGTGTGTGTGTAGGGGTGTGTGTGTAGGGGTGTGTGTGTAGGGGTGTGTGTGTAGGGGTGTGTGTGTAGGGGTGTGTGTGTAGGGGTGTGTGTGTAGGGGTGTGTGTGTAGGGGTATGTGTGTGTGTGTGTAGGGTGTGTGTGTAGGGGTGTGTGTGTGTAGGTGTGTGTACGTGTGTGTAGGGGTGTGTGTGTAGGGGTGTGTGTGTGTAGGGTGTGTGTGTGTGTAGGGGTGTGTGTGTGTGTAGGGGGTGTGTGTGTGTAGGGTGTGTGTGTGTAGGGTGTGTGTGTGTGTAGGGTGTGTGTGTGTGTAGGGGGGGTGTGTGTGTGTGTGTGTGGGATTA
>NW_020173116.1:7873000-7876552 GCF_003031525.2 Neophocaena asiaeorientalis asiaeorientalis | reverse complement strand
GTGTGTGTGTAGGGGTGTGTGTGTGTGTAGGGGGTGTGTGTGTGTAGGGTGTGTGTGTGTGTAGGGGTGTGTGTGTGTGTGTAGGGTGTGTGTGTGTGTAGGGGGTGTGTGTGTGTGTGTGTGTGTGTGATCATATTTCTCGGCCTCACAGGGTTGCTGCTCCTTTCTAATCAGGTCACATCTGTAAGGTACTTAGGATTGCGTTTGGCTTGTAGTAAGCCCTCCGTGCATTCTCAGTCCTCAGATTTCCCTCCTCAGGACTTGAGCGCAGCCCCCTTTCTCTTTGGGGCCCCTTGTGCCCCCTGGCAATGGTCTGAGCCGCCCCCAGGCCACGTCCGGGCCTGGCTCACCGCCCTCCTGTGCTTCTCTGGCAGAAGCTGCTCTTTGCGGGCTCCCGCTCCCAGCTGGTCCAGCTGCCCCTGGCCGACTGTGTGAAGTACCGCTCCTGCGCTGACTGCGTGCTCGCTCGGGACCCCTACTGCGCCTGGAGCGTCAACACCAGCCGCTGCACGGCCGTGGGCGGCCACTCCGGGTGAGCGGGGCTCTGCGCGTGCTGGGACCAGCAGGGAGGGGAGGGGGGTTAGAGCTGGGGCGCTGATGGCCTCTGCTTCCCCCACCAGGTCCCTGCTGATCCAGCACGTGACAGTCTCAGACACCTCAAGCATTTGTAACTTCCGGGGCAGTAAGAAAGGTGAGCTGTTTTTTTTAGTCCCCCTCTCAGGGCGGTGGGCCTTGGGCCAGAGCTGGAGTGTCTGCATCCGCCCCCCGGCCTGGGTTTCCTGCACTGACTCTCTGCTCTGCTTTCTCTGCCGCTGCAGTCAGGCTCACGCCCAAAAACATCACGGTGGTGGCAGGCACAGACCTGGTGCTGCCCTGCCGCCTCTCCTCCAACCTCGCCCATGCCCGCTGGACCTTTGGGGGCCGGGAGCTGCCTGCAGAGCAGCCCGGCTCCTTCCTCTACGACGCCCGGCTGCAGGCCCTGGTGGTGATGGCCGCCCAGCCCCGCCACGCCGGGGCCTACCACTGCTTCTCGGAGGAGCAGGGGGCCCGGCTGGCTGCCGAAGGCTACCTGGTGGCAGTGGTGGCGGGCCCGTCGGTGACCCTGGAGGCCCGGGCCCCCCTGGAGAGCCTGGGGCTGGTGTGGCTGGCCGTGGTGGCCCTGGGGGCCGTGTGCCTTGTGCTGCTGCTGCTGGTTCTGTCCCTGCGCCGGCGGCTGCGGGAGGAGCTGGAGAAGGGCGCCAAGGCAGCCGAGAGGACCCTGGTGTACCCTCTGGAGCTGCCCAAGGAGCCCACCAGTCCCCCCTTCCGGCCCGGCCCCGAGACGGACGAGAAACTCTGGGACCCCGTGGGCTACTACTACTCGGACGGCTCCCTCAAGATTGTTCCTGGACACGCCCGGTGCCAGCCCGGCGGCGGGCCCCCCTCGCCGCCTCCTGGCATCCCCGGCCAGCCCCTGCCTTCTCCAACTCGGCTCCACCTGGGGGGTGGGCGGAACTCCAATGCCAACGGATACGTGCGCTTACAGCTGGGAGGGGAGGACCGGGGCAGCCTCGGGCACCCGCTGCCCGAGCTCGCCGACGAGCTGAGACGCAAACTGCAGCAGCGCCAGCAGCTGCCGGACTCCAACCCCGAGGAGTCCTCGGTGTGAGGGTACCCCTCCGGCGGGGCGGCGTGGGAGGCGCGGCTCCTACTTTTGCACAGGCACCAGCTACCTCAGGGACATGGCACGGGCACCTGCTCTGCCCCGGACGGACCCTGCCCGGCACCGCCCGGCCATGAGGACCTGCTCTCTCAGCACGGGCACTGCCACTTGGTGTGGCTCACCGGGGCACCAGCCTCACAACAGAGGGCACCTTCCTCCTCTGTGAGGGGCTGTGAATCACAGACGCACGGGACCCCAGCAGCCAAAACCTTTCAAGGCGGAAGTTGGAGACGTGGGTGTGTTTGTGTATATACATGTATGTCTGTGGACGTGTGCACGTATGTGTGTGTGGGTGTGTGACACGGTCTTCCTGTTTCTGTCAAGTCTTCCCTTGGCCTGGGGTCCTCCTGGTGGGTCACTGAAGCTATGAAGGGGAAGGGGTTGTATCACTTTGCCTCTCCTACCCCCGCCTGTCCCCAGTTGGGGGGCAGCCATGTACATACGGGTGGGCATGCTGTGGATGCGGCACATCCTCTCCCAGCCCCAGGAGGAGGGCTTCTCACAGTGTAACTTATTGTGTCCCCACGTATTTATTTGTTGTAAATATTTGAGTATTTTTATATGGACAAATAAAATGGAGAAAATGAAACTTCCTGTCACGGAGGCAAGACATTTGGGCCAAAACCTTCTGGGTGCCAAGAGGGACACTCCCTGTGGGTTGAGTGGGGCTGGACTGCCCCCCTTCTCAGTCCTGGGGCAGCCTCCCTTTCCTTCAGTGGTCCCCCTCCTGCCTGTGCCCCTCTCTGGAGGGGGGACAGCCCAGGCGCCAATGTTTTCCCACAGTGGTGGTTCGGGCTGGGAGCCAGACCAGGGCCACAGCCTCTTGAGAGCCAGCCTTGGCTTCTGGCCAAAGGGAGAAGTCAGGGCATGGGGAGTAGAAGCAGGAGAGCGGGAGGGGCCTGGCTTCCCAGAACTCTGGGAAGGGGAAATGGGAGTGAGGGGGCCGAGGAGGGGAACTTCCTAGAAGCAGCTTAAGGTGGTGTGGGCTGGCTCGTGTGAGGATGGGGCTCCCAACCAACTTAAGGGAGGAAAGATGACTTCCAGCCTTTACCCTCCAGACCGTTAGCCCTGAATGCTTCAGCTACACGCCATAGGGAACTTTCCCCATTGCCACCCGGTGGGCACCAAGCCCCTGTCCTATGGAAGGAGCCGTGCAGGGCCCAGATATTTGTAAGAAAAACAGGACCCCGCCTGGGTTCTATAATTCACGCCCACACACAGAGGCAGCCAGTCCTCTGTACCCCTGACCAGTCTGGGGGTGCCTGCTGTGGCTGGAATAGGCTGCTGCCCGGCGTCCTGCCGTTAAGAGAGGGCTGGCATCTGCTGACTTGAGCACGCTACTTTTCCCGCACGCTCACTAAGCCACAGCCCAGAGAATGTCTCGATACAAGAAGGTTGATTCGGTAAACGAGGTGCCCACTGTGGGGTTGAGGGTTCCAGGCCCTTTTCCCTGCCCCCCGGGCCTACGTGCAGGTGCTCCCAGCGACAGGATAGGTCTTGACTACCTGCCTCCCACGGGGTTTTAAAAAGTGAGCAGGAGGGGCGAGAGGAGGGAGGGTGTCGCGCGGCCTTTCAAGTGGTCACCGCGCCGCCGCGGTGACCCGTCTTCCTGGGCCCGCGTGGTGGGGGAAAGAAGGGGGAAAGGACCTTGGGGTGCTCCCGGCGACCCCCTGCCCTTGGGGAGCCCGGTGGGACGAAGAGAACCTGGAAGGACGCCACATAAACACTCCCGACCCACCCCACCCCCGCCCCCCTGGGTTCCAGCGGGCGCGCCCCGGCCTCCGCTTAGCCTGGGACGCCCTCGCGTGGCCGCTTCGGGCGGGCGCGGCCAGGCACCCACCGCCCCCAGG
>NW_020173116.1:7832944-7872989 GCF_003031525.2 Neophocaena asiaeorientalis asiaeorientalis | reverse complement strand
GCCGCGCCGGCGCCCGTGCCCGTGACCTTACCCGCGGCCGCGCCCGCCGGCGGGTGGGAGGGCGCGTAGGGCGACATGGCGGTGCCGCGGCCCTGCGCCGAAGGCCCTTGCTGCTCACGGCCCAGCGCGGCTCCCGGCGTGCAGCAGACGCTGGACGAGATGGACTTCGAGAGGGGTGAGGCGGGTGCGCGGCCCTACCGGCCCGGCGCCTTCCGGCGTCCCCAGGCCCCCAGGGCAAAGGAGGTGGCCGAAAACCGGGGCCCCGAGGGGGAGGCAGCCTGGGGACCTAGTCGGAGCGTTGGCGGGCGGTGGGCTCACCGCTCCCGCGTAGTGAGAGCCCGCCAGGGACCCGGCGGGAGCTCGGCATTAGAAACACCGGCTCACGTGCAGGTCGGGAAACAGGCTTTGGTTTCAGGAACTTTCCCCAGTGGTGCGGCTGGGCCCGGCTCCTCACCTGGTGCGACCCTGGGACACCCAGCCCTGCTCCCGGGTCTGCTCCTGGGCAGCAGAGCCTGCAGCCAGGGTATTGCACCCACCCCGAGGGCATGGAGCTTCAGACCAGGGGGGCTGCGTGTGGGCACTGCAGGCGTGAGATACGGCAGAGATGGCCTCGAGGCAGGGCTCAGCGGGGTAACTCTTTTGCCCCAGACCATCCTTGCTGCTGCACTCGCCACCCGCGGCTTTGTGCACAGAGCCTGGCTCTGTCTGGTTTCTCACCGTGCGCACGGCCGACTTTGCTCCAGACGCTGCTCGCTCAGGCGTTCCAGCCAAAGCCCCCTGAGTTGTGGGACGGTTCTGAGGACTCTCGGGATTCCACAGATGGGGTGACTGTTAACAACTTTGGCTGTGGTTTTCACTTTGCGCTGGCACCTGGCAATGTCCTGTTCTTCCTTTTGACTGTGACTGTATATTCAAATATCTTAAACAGTACTTGATCCAACACTGGTGTGTTTGCAGTGGGAAGAAGGGTGACTGTCTGCCCAGTCTCCTGTCCTGGTTAGACAAGCCCCTTGTCTGTCTTGCTCCCAGCGATGTCGCCAGCACCCAGCACAGTCCTTGACACAGAGGAGGTGCTCGTGTTAATATTTGTTGAACCCATGAATTTCCATTCTATAGATGAGAAAAGAGGTCAGGAGGTAAAGGGAGCGCTGGAAGCCCCCAGTCATTCAGTGTTATTCAGTGCTCAGGTTGTCCTTCTGCAGGAATCTGGTCTGCAGCCCTGAACGGGGACCTGGGCCGAGTGAAGGATTTAATTCAGAAGGCAGCGGACCCCAGCCAGCCCGACTCCGCCGGCTACACGGCTCTGGTGAGCTGGGGATGAGCCTCACCGGGTTCCTGCCCTCTGGGGGTGGGGAGGGGATGATGTTTGCATTTTCTCTTCTCCCACCCTTCCTCCTCTCCCATCAGGGTTTCTGTTTAAGCATCACGTGAACCTAGTTTTTTTAAATTAGCATAAGTGCTTTGCATTAGTTATTTAACTTCGTTCTCATAAGGATTCTGCGAGGTAGGAGTGGTTATTATCCCCAGTTTACAGTGGCGGCAACTGAAGCTAGGAATGAAGGCTCACCCTGGTCACCCAGGTGCCGGAGGGGGCACCCCCCGCCGGGGTTCTGCCCCCTGACCCCGGCTCTGTTCCCCACAGCACTATGCCAGCCGCAACGGGCACTATGCCGTGTGCCAGTTCCTGCTGGAAAGCGGGGCCAAGTGTGATGCCCAGACCCACGGGGGAGCCACCGCTCTGCACCGGGCCAGCTACTGTGGGCACACGGACATCGCCCGGCTCCTGCTGTCGCACGGCTCCAATCCCAGGCTGGTGGACGACGACGGCATGACCAGTCTGCACAAGGTGGGTCCCCTCTTGGAAGTTTCACAGGTTGCAAGAACTTGTCTTCTCTCATTAGAAAAGTTATAATATGGGACTTCCCTGGCCGTCCAGTGGTTAGGACTCCGCGCTTTCACTGCTGTGGGCCCAGGTTCAATCGCTGGTCGGGGAACTAAGATCCCGCAAGGCATGGCCAAAAATAAAAAAGTTATAATGCGTTCACTGTAGAAAACATGGGGAAAACGGAAAAGCATAAAGTAGAAAATTGAAATCGTTTGTAACCTCAGTGCTCACCTCTGGTCACTTTAGGATTAACGTATAATTTTCCAGCATGTCTCCTGCACACATAAATTAGAACTAAACATAAGGCGTCATTTTTTTTTCTTCCCCTTAATGATGTGTCCTCAGTGCTTTTCCATGGAGTTTTCTGAAACTTGCACCCACTCTTGCCTATCCCTCTAGTCTGCTTTCCACACTGTGATCGGAGTGATCATTTAATTAAATGTTTTCTGACTAGAAACACCTACCCGCTGTGAACGGTTTGAGGAGTACAGAATGTCTACCGTGGACCCAAGTTTCCCTCCCCGCCCCGCCTCCCCCCCACCCCTGGTCCCTTAGTCTTCCCTTCCCTCCCTTAAGGCATCTGCTTTTACCGATTTCTTGTGCATCTTTGAGACGCAGTTGATGCATACTTACGGCCTATGTGTGCAAACCTGTTCCTCCCTTAGCCCCACTGATTTTCTCCCAGAGTGATGGTTTAAAAAGCACTTCTGGGGCTTCCCTGGTGGCGCAGTGGTTGAGAGTCCACCTGCCGATGCAGGGGACTCGGGTTCGTGCCCTGGTCCGGGAAGATCCCACATGCCGCGGAGCGGCTGGGCCCGTGAGCCATGGCCGCTGAGCCTGCGCGTCCGGAGCCTGTGCTCTGCGGCGGGAGAGGCCACAACGGTGAGAGGCCCGCGTACCGCAAAAAAAAAAAAAAAAAAAAAAAGCACTTCTGACCAAGCCATGCCTTCGAGTCCTTCGGAGGCTTGCTTTTACCAAGTCCTTACGCTGCTGTACAGGCCCTCTGGGGTCAGCCCCTGCCTACCTGCCAGCTTGCCCTTGCCCCGCCGGTCGTCTTCAGTTTCTTGAACCTGCTTCTCTATCACTTGCAGGCCGTAGACCACATCTCTTGCCATCCGGATGCCTCACGTCACCCTTTTCCCTCTGACTAGCGTCTGTCCTTCCTTGTGGATTGAAGCTTCTACATCACGCCCTCAGAGAGCCTTCCCGTTTCCTCAGAGGAGGACAGCTCTCGCCCCTGGATGCCCGGAAGCACTCTGCTTCACTTCTGACTCTTCTCCCCCTTGAGATTCCCTGTGTGAGCTCCGTCTCACTGGAGGCAGCCAGGATCGGCCCTGTTTCCTGCCGTGGCCTCAGCACCGAGCTCAGGTGCTGAGTGAGCAGCTGGGGGGTTGTTTCATCTTGAGACCCTTGCTGGTCGGAAAGGCAGGTTGCTCGTTCCTCAGTGGTCCGAACTGGTGTTGGCTTGAGTGTTTCACTGCCACGGCTCACGTGATGGGTGTTGATAGGCAGGACACTGCCACGGATGGACCTAGCTGGTGTCACCCGGACTTGCGGCATTCTCGAGAAATTGAGGGAACGCATGTGTGTGAGGAATGTGAATCGTCCCTTCCTTCCAGCTTGCTTGCCTCCCTCCCTTGCTTCCTTCTGCAAACATTGGCACTTTCTTTTGCCAGAAATTATTTGGAATTCATCTTACAACTGCTCACAACACGCTATTGCCTGAGTTGAAGCAGTAGAATTGGGAATCCCAGGTCTGTACTCATCAAGATAATATTTATGCCGAATAAAGATTTAGATTCAAATTTGAGATGGTGTTTGGTACTAACATTAACTTTGATACCTTTCGGGAGCCCCCGTAGCCCTTTAATTTGTCTCTTGGGAGGAGTAGGGAATATAGTGATACAACATAGCTATTGAGAGTTCGGACTTCGAGGTCAGACAGACCTGGCTTAGAATTCCCCATGCTGCCGCATTAGCTCTGTGACCTTGGGCGAGTTACTCAACTTTTATGAGCCTCAGTTTTTTCGTCTATAAAGTGGAAATAATGATACTTCCTACCTCTGATGGTTATTATAAAAGTTAAGTAAGATAATCTATGTAAATCACTTAACACTTCTCTTTTGGAGGATGTAGGTTAGAAATTGACATCCAGATTGGGATCGTTGGTCTCCGAGGGGACGAGGAGAAAGCTGGGTACTGGGCCTGTTTCTCTCCGCTCATCTGAAAGTTCCCAGAGGGCAGGGGCCGTGTCTGATGTGTCTTGTGTCCACGGCACCCAGCACCCTATAGACAATCTGAATGTTTGTAAAGAGCTTAGAGATCCAAGGTTCTGTCCTTGTTCTTAATGTGCAGGCCTCGGCAAAGAAGCATGGCCACTGAGCAAAGGACACAAGGAAGAAAAGCTGAAGCTGACTGCCCAAGTGGCACCAGGGTGCCCCGCCACCCTGCAGCACGTCACTGCAGTTTGGCAGGGGTTAGGGGAAACCGGCTCAGACGGCCAGCGCCTCCATTTCCACGAGACCTTTTCTCGGACTAAAAGGGCCCCAGAAGTGGAGCAAGAAAGAACAGGGCCCAGTGGGGTACGGCTTTTGATCCGGGCCTCTCTCCCCACAGGCCGCCGAGAAGGGTCACGTGGACGTTTGCTCCCTCCTCTTGCAACACAGCCCAGCCCTGAAGGCCGTCCGGGACCGGAAGGCACGACTCGCCTGTGACCTGCTGCCCTGCAACAGCGACCTGCGGGACCTGCTGGCCAGCTGAGTCTCCCCGCTCCTGTCACGGGCTGCGTGTGGGGTACACGGACTAGCCCTCCAAGCCCCCGCCTTGGTCAGCGCCCGAGCCGCAGGGTGGGATCCTGAGGCTGGAGGACACCGGAAGAGCCCCATTCTGGCCACTGGGGAAGCAAGGGTGGCGATTTGGTGGGGCTGCCAGTACTCCAGCCTGGACAAGTGACCGTATTCTAAATTAGTTCATGTGGAAACATCTCTCCGTTTGGAAAAAATAAAGTTATATCCTTACCTCATCCCACGCACAAAAATAAATTTCGAGCAAAGACCCAAATCTGAAGATACAAAAGTATGTAAGCATGAGAAGAAACTGGAATATGTGACAAATGAACAGCTGCTTTCTAGCCGAGTGACCTTAGTACAAGTCACTTTACCCATCTGTCCGGCGTCCTCATTTTTTTTTTTGCCTCGCGGCACGCAGGATCTTAACTCCCCTGACCAAGGATCAAATCCGTGCCCCCTGCAGTGGAAGCGCGGTCTTAACCACTGGACCGCCAGGGAAGTCCCCTGCGTCCTCATCTCTAAGGTGGGAGTGACTACAGTGGGGCTGCCTCGGAGTCCACACGGGGGTGAGACGAGTGAATATCTGGGGAGTGCTGGGGAGGGCGCCCGGCACCGTGCGGGCAGCGTATGGGAGCTCCCACCTCCCCAGAACCTGCCCAGCACTTGCGTTTATACTAATTTCATTCATTTCAACCGTCTGATAGACTACACGGTGCTGCTGTTTGGTTGCATCGCTAATTGCTGGTGAGGTTGAACGCCTGTCTTCTGTGACCTTCCTGTCCGTACCCTTTGTCCATCTAAAATTGTTCTCTTTTTTGATTCATAGGAGTTATTTCTGTATGCTGGATATTGATCCTTTGTTATGTATAGATGTACATAATTATATATATCTTTTTTCTTTTCTCTTTGATGCTGTTCCTTGTCTTAACTGTGTTTGTTTTTATCTGTTCGTGGAAATTGGTTACCGCCGGTGTGGACGGCAGTTTGGCGATATCTATTAACATTTAAGTGAACGGGGCCAATACATTGATTTCTCTGTAGGTCCCTAGAGAAATATTCATCTGTGTGCACAAAGATGTGTGCTTTTGGGGTTTTTTTTTTTTTTTTTGCCTCACTGAGCGGTTTGCGGGATCTTAGTTCCCCGACCAAGGATCGAACCCACGCCCCCTGCAGTGGAAGCGCTGAGTCCTAACCACTGGACCGCCAGGGAAGTCCCCAAAGATGTTTATTTACAGAGGCATTTTCAAAAATTTGGATTGGAGCATGGGGTGTAACGTAAAAAAAAACAATTGCAGAGATAACCTAGGTGTTTGCAGCAGGGGGACGGTGAGGTTCCGGCACTTTGAGCACAGCGTATGCTAATGTGGAAAGAGTGCTGAGTCGTGATTACGTAAAGTATGTAGAAACATGTAGGTGCGTACACACAACACACAGGAGGAGCGTGAGGAAGCTGTGTGTTAAACTGTACCCATGGCTTCCCCGGGCTCCACGGCAAGAGTACTTAACCAAGGGTGTCCTGAGCTTCATTTGCTATGTTTGGAGTTTTTACCAGGAGTAAATTTTTTCTTTGATAAGTTATACCAGTATTAAGTTAATACCAATTACTTTCATGTGAATACCAGTAAGTCTTCTGCTGAGAATTTCTGATGCAGCCTGTCGGTGCCCCCGCCCTCGGACGTTGGAGGAGAGGAGTCTCTGTGTGGCAGGCAGTGGAGTCCAGAGCTGAAGTCCTGCCTGTTCTCGTTCGATTTCCCCTCACTCTCCTCCAGGTAACCGTTTCCCTCCTCAGGACCACCGGCAAGAATCACCTTTGACAGAAACACCCTGGAGCATAAGGATGGAGTTTCTCTCCAAAGCTCGGGGCTCAGGCTTCCCTGGTGGCTCAGTGGTTGGGGTCCACCTGCCGATGCAGGGGACGTGGGTTCGTGCCCCGGTCCGGGAGGGTCCCGCGTGCTGTGGAGCGGCTGGGGCCTTGAGCCATGGCCGCTGGGCTTGGAAGCAGTCACCAAGAAACCAGCTGTGGTGGGGCCTTGGGCTGCCCTGGATCCACGGTTCTCCCTCCCGCTGGCTCGTCCTGGTCATCTCTGCTCATGGTGCTCCGAGTCTTACTCACTAGGAAATCTGATAGCTAGTGAGTAAGACTCCAGAATCGGAGTGACACGAGCAATCAGATTTCCCTTCGAAGGTCAAGGCAGAATTCAAGGCACAGCTGGGTGGAAGTCGTGCTTGGTGTCTTAGGGAGAATTAGGAAGTTTGGCTTTGGTAGCTGCAGACTGATTGCTTTGCAACTGGATTAATGGTTAACGTTCGTACTTGGACCTGCAGCGGATCTGAACCTCACCTTCCTGGTGAAGGGCGTCTCCGTGCCCAGGTCCACCACCAGGTCCCTGGTGGGGGACGTGCGTGTTGGCCGTGGGAGGCTCTTCAAGAGGCATGAGGGGCTGATGACGGGCTGGGCCTGGCTTCTGATGGTGGCCTAGCTTAATCGTCGACCTTGACCGTCACAGTGGTGAGGGAGCAGGGTGGGTGTCTGGGGAAGGAAACCACCACCAAGAGCAGCCCAGGCAGCCTCTGGCCGGGAGTTGGGAAATCCCTTGATCTCCTCCTGTAGCAGCCAGGAAGCGTCTTGAGGCAGAGGTCGGCCACTTGTGCCTGTGCTTTAGAGGTCCTCTTTAGGAGTCTTTTTGCCGGGGCAGTTGGGCCGGGTCTCCCAGGGTCTCAGGCAGCCAGACCTACAGCAACGTGGCGGCTCACTTCTTTTTCTCCAGGGCATCTGCACTTAGGAGAATGGGAGCCATTTCCCCCGGAACCTGGGCTGGTGGCCCAGCGCCCAGGATGTGTGTTTATTGGTTGAATCACTTCAGGTGCAGGATGCAGGGTGTCTGAGGATGCAACTGATGCAGCTCAAAACAGCTCGCTCTCCCACGCCCGCAGTGGGCTGTGTGCTCACACCGGTACTTTGGTGGGTGTTACGGAGCCACGGAGTTGCCTGGCCGGGGCCCGAGCCGCTGCCCTGCCCCCCCGGCCCCCGACAGCTCTCCTATAAAAGGGCTGAGCTGCTCGGCTCTTCTCACTGGGGGCGTGACGAGCAGGGGGAGGCCATGGACTTCGTCAGCATCCAGCAGTTGGTGAGGACGTGCAGCAGAGGCCCGGGCAGTGGTCTGGGCACCCCCAGACCGTCTCAGCAGAACGCGGAGGCCGGGCAGCTCCTTTCTGGTGCCTGAGGAGGTTTTAGGAGTAGAAACCTGTAGTACTTTTCCAGCCTGTCTGCCTAGTTCTCGTGTGAGGTGGTGAGGGGCCAAGGAGCAAGAGAGACACGGTGAGAAAGGCGTCTGGCGATGGTAGACGAGAAAATCCTTGAATGTAGTGGGTTTTGCCCTGGACTGTGATGGCCAAAGAGGAACGGGAAGCGGCAGGTTACCCCGGAAGACACAAGTGTGGCTGGGTGCCGGCTGAGCTCAGTTGCGTTGCTGGTCTTTGCTGGGGCAATGGTCTGGAGGGTCTGGCTGCCTTGGCTGGGGACAAGGAGGAGGGCGCTCGAGTTCCCTGGGCAGCGAGAAAAGCAGGCACACCAGTGACACTCTGGGACGTCTGTTGTGGGGGATGGGGCGTGGAGGGTAGCGAGGCCTGGGGCGTCACTTTGCCCCACAAGCCCCACTGGCCGCAGCCCAGGACAGCCGCTGCTGGGAGGCGGGTTGCAGGGCCCAGGAAGTGTTAGGCTGCCTGATTTTGCTTTAGAAGGGAATGGAATGTAGTTCTACGTGGCTGGAAGCCCTGGGCTCTGCCGTCGTATCATTCCAGCCTTTTCTCTCCCCTCAATGTGCTTATTCCTCGGGGCTCCCCAGCCGCTGAATCACGGGGCTGGGGGCCAGGGGAGGAAGAAAAGAATGGACCATTGTTTGGTGGGTTCTGCCCTAAGCACAGCACCGGTAGTCATCTCATTTTTATAGCTCCAAGAAGTAAGTGCTAGTTTTACCCCATTTTATTATGAAGAAACATAGCTTCATGAAGAGCTAAAATTTGAACGTAGGAATTCAGAATTTTATCCGGGAGGCACCTCCTCTGTCCCCCGGGCTTGGGGTCAGGTGGCAGTGTAGTGTGATCGGGTAGGAATGTTAAGGACAACAACCCACGAGGGAGGCCCTGAGCTCACCTGGACGCAGCCCAGCAGCATAAATAGATGTGGCGTCCACAGGGTTCCTGCTGACAGGACAGAGTGAGCAACAGCCAGCCCCCGGGCCTCGGGCGCTGCTGCAGGTGGTGAGAGCCAGCGACAAGCACGGGGGTCAGGGAGCCGGCGGGGCTCGCTCTGCCATGGAGCTTTGAGAGGGGTCAGGCCAGCTCTCAGATCCACATCCAGATCGCTAGTCTCTGTACGTCAGCTCCTGGCAGGACTCCCCTGTCTGGCACAGTTGTTTTCTAAGGGCTCCTCCTAATTTTTCTGATTCTTTGTCTGTTCCTATAGGTAACTGGAGAGAGTCGAAAGGAAAGAATTGGGACGTGGACACGGAATGTCTGATCCTGGAGGCCGAGGCCCGGGAGAGGCAGGAACTGGACGAGGAGAGGAGAGTGAGTGGCGGGGGGCAGGGGGCACGGGCAGGTGGAGCAGGGGGGCCACGAGCCCGGGGCTTGGGGTCTGACAGGCTGGGCGCGGCGCTTCTCCTGCGGCTGGGAAGACGAGGGTTAGAACCACCAAGAGCTGCCCCAGGGTTGCCGTGGCCAGCAGCCAGTGGCTGGCGTGGTCCTGTTTCTGCCCGCTTTCTGCCCCAGCATGAAAGATTCAGCAGTCCCAGAGCTAACTTGGAGAGCCTGGCTGACCTGGAAACGTTGGTTCGAAGACGGAGAGAAAAGCGACTGAAATGCAGAGTCCCCGCCAGGGCACCCGAGCCTGAGGTCAAGGTGAGCAGGAAGGCGGGTGCGTGGGAGTGTCACACCAGGGCTGGAGTGCCTGAGCAGGAGCCCCGCCCCCCCCACCCCCGCCCCGTCCCTGTGGGAGGCCTGGGGAGGAGTGACACTGCCGCGGCTGCACAGCCCGCACCAGGGGTCCCTCCGCCCCCAGCGTTGTTTTCCACGGCTGCTGCTGGAACCAAGTACCCCAAACTGAGGGCTTAAACAACAGCTATTTATGGTCGTCTCAGAGGCTGGAAGTCCAAGATCAAGGAGTCGGCAGGCAGGGTTGACTTCTTCTGAGGCTCTGGGGGCGGATCCGTCCACACCTCTCCCCAGCTTCTGGGGTTGGTGGTGTTCCTTGGCTTGTGGCCTCGTCGCCCCGATCTCTGCCTCTGAGCTCATGTGGCCTTCTCCCTGCCTGCATGCCTGTGTCCAAAGGTCTATCCCTTCTCAATAAGGACACCACTCGTATTGTACCGGGGCCCACCCTACTCCAGTATGACGGCATCTTAACCGATTACAGCTACAATGACCCCATTTCCAAATAAGGTCACGTTCTGAGGTACTGGGGTGAGGACTACAACAATATGAACCTGTGCAGGGGAGCGGAACACAAGTCAATCCGTAACCCCGCCCCATACCTGCAGTCAGAATCTTCTGGGGGCAAGTTTTTTTGTTGTTGTTTTATAATTAATGTATTTTTCGCTGCGTTAGGTCTTCATTGCTGCGTGCAGGCTTTCTTTAGTTGCGGCGAGCGGGGGCTACTCTTCATTGCCGTGCGCGGGCTTCTCATTGCGGTGGCTTCTCTTGTTGCGGAGCACGGGCTCTAGGCGCACGGGCTTCAGTAGTTGTGGCACGTGGCCTCTAGAACGCAGGCTCAGTAGTTGTGGCACACAGGCTTAGGTGCTCCACGGCATGTGGGATCTTACCGGACCAGGGCTCGAACCCGTGTCCCCTGCATTGGCAGGCGGGTTCTTAACCACTGCGCCATCAGGGAAGTCCTGGGGGCAAGCGTTTAAATCTATTGTTTGTATAAGCCCACAGTGCGCTGGTCCTCCGCCAGCTATTTGGAACCCCTTGGCTAGACTGGTGAGGCTGTGTCCCGGAGGCCTAGTGTGGGGAGTGAGTTGATCTCGTCCTTGAACTTATCCAGCTGCAGCCCCTGGCCCAGCTGGAGCCCGTGGACCTGGATGCATTCCTGCAGGCAGCTGCTGAGAACCAGGAGGCCCTGACTGACAAGTACCTGACAGAGGGGACCCCAGTGCCCACGACAAGGTAGCGAGGGTGGGTGCAGGCATGCGGCCTTCAGCGTGGTCCAGTCAGAGCCTAGGAAACTGCAGGGCTTTTCTGTTTTATGGGGCATGGGTCCCATGATGCCTCCTGAGTCTGGAGGGAGAGGCCCTTCACACGACGGGGGAGTAAGCAGCTCTGTTCAGGGCACCAGCTCTGGGAATGGGGTTGCGGGTGGGACCTCCAGGGGTGGCTGCGCTCCCTGCAGCTAACTCCCGTCCGCAGCACCCCAGCTCCACCGCATGGCCTGGCACTGGGCCTGTCCGAAGGGTCACAGCCAGCTCGTGAACAAGCTGCTGGAGGCGGGTGCCACCGTGGACGCTCGGGACTTGGTGAGAACCAGGGAAGGGCCATCCCCATGGCAGACCCCCCGCCTGGCATCTCTGCAGGTCAGCGTTACTTTGGTGCTTTTGTTTTGCAGCCCGACGGGACCCCTGTGTTCTGGGCCTGACGTGGAGGGCACCTGGACATCCTCAAATAGCTGCTTAACTGGGGCGCCCGGGTCAATGCCCGGGACCAGGGGAGGGCACAGGCTGCGGGGCGGCCCAATGCTCTTCCTGGGGTTGGGACACGGCCTTGCCAGCTTGGAATGACACTGAGCCTCACCGCTCCCTTAGATCTGGGGCACGCCCCTGCACATGGCCCCGCACACCGTGACTGCCTGCAGCACCTCCTCGCCTGCGGGGCCTGCGCTGACACACAGGACAAGGTAGGCGTCTGGTTGTCCCGGGCTGGGGCGGCTCCGCCCCTGGGGGCCACGACTAAGGCAGCCTGAGCTCAGCGACAGTAGCTGCTGACCTGACCCTCCCGGGGAAGCGAAGGTGAGGAGGACACCGCCCCCACCTCGACAGGAAGGGGACACGGCTCTACACGAGGCGGTGCAGCCCGGCCACTGCAGAGCCCTGAAGGTGCTGCTGCTCTCCGGGGCCGGGCTGGACGTGAGAATGCAGTGAGCGCAAGCGGGGTGGGCAGCTCCGGAGAGGAGAGTCCCCAGGCTTCAGTGACCCCAGTGTAGCTGCCCCAGGACTGGCAGTGGGGCATCTGGGAAGCACTGCAGGCCCACGTGGGGCACCCCCATACCCGGTGCCGACAACAGCCGATCCTCAGGGCCACTCGCAGCCACCATTCCATCCTGTCATCTCCGCCCCCGTGCCACTCACGTGTCTCACCCGCTTGGTCCTCCCTTGGTCACGACTCCCCACTCAGGGCTGGTTCCGTGCCTCCAGGCAGCCCTGTCAGACCAGCCTCCCCGGCTTCCTGTCCCAGGCTGAGCCGGTCCCCGCCGGGGCGCGAGCTGGGGGCTGACGCAGAGGACCTGGGGGTGGCAGGTGCATGCAGGAAACAAAGTGGGTCCAGACGAGGGGCAGCGGAGGAGCATGGGGGCCCAGGACGGAGCAGCACAGGAACAGCCTTGAGCTCCCTGGGGCCAGTGCCAGGGCTCCTCGGTGCCCACTGGTCCCCGGTCCAGGAGGCGGCTGGGCTCTGCCCTCCACCAGGGCCCTCCTGCCACCAGGTGGTGACTCGATGCATGGCCAGCAGCAGATGCCCTTGGGTGCAGGTTTCTCCAGGGACCTCCGTGCCTGGCCGTCTGGAGGGGGCTGCTGGACGGCTTTGAGCACCCCTGCACAGAAGGCCAGCCCCAGCCTGCTTGCCTCAGAAGCCCCAAGGCCGACGAGCTGGAGCTAATGTTTTAGGGAAACCTTGTGCCCTCTGTCGAAGGCTTCAGACAGGCCTGCCTGCTGCCCTCTGGTTGGCCATCTGGTGGCTCCCCTTGTAGGGGGACGCACCTGGGTGCTGGGGATTGCTTGCGGCCCACTCAGCTTTTGGCGTGGTGGCCTGTAACCCTGCTCTGCCTCCGGCGCTGACGTCACCGCGGCCCTGGTACTAGAGTGCGCGCTCTCACCTGGCCCCTGCAGCCGCGGCCGTGCTGCTTCACCCTAACGAACACTCGGAGGCAGGACGTGGAGGGCTCTGAGCGCAGCTGCTCCTTTCCCTCCTCCGCCGACTGGCGGTGGCCCGAGGCCCCACCTCCAGACACTCCCCTAAAGCTTCCCCCCAACACTGTCCTTTCCCCGTCACGCTGCATTGGTGCAGACCTGTCTGCTGTACTGCTGGCGAGCAGGGTCCTTACACGCCAGAAGGTGCATCTGAGAACAGCTCTGCCCTAAACTGAGGACCACAGGCAGAGGGCTGGGCTCCAGGATGAAGGTCAGCCCCCTCACATAAGGAACCTGAGCTCCAGGATGAAGGTCAGCCCCCTCACATAAGGAACCTGGGTTTATAGCCATTTTGCAGCAGTTACTTTACTTTCAGTCTAACTGGCGGCCTTCTCAGGCCAAGGACAAGGCAATTTCTATTCTGTGAAAGAGCCGACAAGAGCTCCCAACAGGGGCCACACACCTTCCCCTCACGTGGGCACCTCCTGCCCTGTCCTGACAGAGCCCCATGCACCCAGATGCTAGGGCCATGGGAGAAACAGGCGTTCAAGTCCATGGACAAGACACTTCCCATCTAGGAAATAGGGACACTTAAGTGACAGACAAAAATACCTTTTTATACGTATCAGTATTTTTTGTTCATTAAAACTGGTTGATAATCCATCACAGCCTGGTTGTTTTTTCTGGGCTGAGAGGGGCCAGTTCCTCAGAAACTCAAGCCTGATAACCATGCCGGCCTGACAGCAAGACAGGTCCCCAGGGGCGGAGCAGGTAGGCAGGGTGGTCTAGGGCTTCTCAGCCTAGACTGCCTATTAGAATCAAGAGGGAAGATTTAAAAAATCCTGATGTCCAGATGGATTACATCAGAATCCCTAGGTTTGGACCCGGATGTCAGCATTATCATACAGATAACATGCTTGTCTGTGTAGGAGATCCTAAGGCATCTACAAAACCAAAAACACAGGGACCTTCCCAGCGGCCTAGTAGTTAAGACTCCGCACTTCCACTGCGGGGGGCTGGGGGTGTGCGGGGGTGGAGCACAGGGTTGACCACTGGTCAGGGAACTAAGATCCCGCATGCCACCAAAAACAAACAAACAAAAAAACCCCACCTACAATAAGGGAGTTCCGGCAAGATCTCAGGATACAAGATAAACACACGAAAACATTTTTTCTACATACTAACGATGAATCTGAATACTAAAACACACAGTACCATTTGTAATTGCTAAAAAGAAAACCCACTTAGGTGTAAATCTAATAAAACATCTAAGGACCTGTATGCTGAAAACTACAAAACGCTGATGAATGACACCAAAGATTTCAATAAATGGACACGTACACGTGGATTGAAAGATGCAGCTGAGTAAAGATGTCAGTTCCACCCAAACTGATACAAAGGTTTAACATAGTTCCTACCAAAATCCCAACAAGATTTTTCTTTTATATGTAGACAAGATTATTCTAAAATTTAAAACTAAAACAACTCTGGAAAAGAACAAAGTGGGAGAGATCAGTCCATTTGATTTCAGGACCTATTAAATTGCTATAATAATCAAGACAGTGTGGTACCAGTGAAGAGACAGATGCATCGGTCAAAGGAACAGAACAGACAACCCAGAAATAGACACAGCAAATATGCCAAAAGATGCAAAAGTTATTCAACGGAGGAAAGATACACTTTACAACAAATGGTGCTGAAAGAACTGGACATCTATAGGCAAAAAAAATTTTTAAAAAGAAACAATGGATCACGAACTTACATGCAAATTGAAACTGTAAAATTTTAGAAAAAAAACAATCTTCACAACCAAGGACTAAAGAATTCTTAGACATGACACCAAAAGCATAATCCATAAAAGAAAATCAGTAAGTTGTAATTCACCAAAATTTTAAACTTTCGCTCTGCAAAAGAATCCTGTTAAGAGGATGAAAAAATAAGCTACAGATTAGGAAAAAAATATCTGCAAACCAAAAACCCAATAAAGCCTAGTATTTAGAATATATAAAGAATTCTCAAAACTCAGCAGTAAAAACAACAATCTAATTAGAAAATGGGCAAAAGACATGAACAGACATTTCACAAGGTGAAACAAGCACATGAAAAAATATACCTTAGCCACTATGGAAATGCAAATAAAACCCACAATGAGATAGCACCACACACCTACCAGAGTGGCTGAAATAGAAAACAGTGACAATACCAAATCCTGGAGTGGATGTGGGAAAATACTCCCACATTGCTGGTGGGAACGTACGGCTGTACAGGCACTCTGAAAAAGCTCGGCGGCTTCTTTTAAAACTTAAATATGCAGTAACCGTACAACCTGGCAACTGCACTCCTAGACATTTAGCTAAGAGAAAAGAAAACCAATGTTTACACAAGAACCTGTAATGAATGTTCATAGCAGCTTTATTTGGAATAGCCCAAAACTGGAAACCACCCAGATGTCCTTAGACAGGACAGTGAGTATATGATGGAACACCACACAGCCATCAAAAAGGAATGAGCCATTGACACGTGCAACAGCCTGGAGGAGATTCCAGAACATTATGCTGAGTGAAAAAAGCCAGTCCCAATGGTTACATACTGTTAAGATCCCATTTATACAACATTCTTGAAATGACAAAATTATAGAGATGATGGACAGATTAGTGGTTGCCAGGAATTAGGGATAGTGGCCAGAGGGGGTGGGGGTGGGGCTCTAATAAAGGGTCTGTCGGAGGGAGATCCTAGGGAGGAACAGTTCTGTATCTAGATTGCAGTGGTGGTTACACAAACCTACATGTGATAAGATGCTATAGAACTATATGCCCACATTGCACCAGTGTCAGATTCCTGGTCTTGATACTGCACTGTAACTATGTAAGATGTAATCATCGAGGAAAACTGGGTGAAGGGTACATGGGACCTCTATCTTTGCAACTTCCTATGAATCTGTTAATTATTTCAAAGTAACAAGTTACTTAGGAAAAAAAAAAAAGCAATAGCTCTAAATGCAACCTGGTGTCCTGGATTGGATCCTGCAACAGAAAAGGGACATGATGGAAAATCTGATAAAAATCCAAGTCTGTAATTTAGTTAATAGTTTTGTACCCATGTTAATTTTTTAGTTTCGATAAATGCACCAAGGTTATGTGAGATATTCAGGGAAGCGGGTGTGAAGGGTCTATGATCTGTGAACCTAAAATAATTTTAAAGAATAAAATCCTGATGCCTGGACTGGTTAAATCAGAATCCCTGGGGGGTGGGCCCCAGGTATCAGTATTTTTAATTTGCCAGGTGATTTCCAAGGTGCAGCCAAAGTTAAGAACCACTGTTCTGGAGAGAGAGAATTTTAAAGTATCTACTTCCCACCTGGGTTTGCTCCTGGAGAGAATTCCTTGAGAAAAGTCTCTCGGTGAGCATGCCACTGTTTTTTGGCCTTCATTCCCACTGATCCTGGATAAGGACCCAAATACCTTTGGGAAAGGTTCCAGAAATCCTGCCCCCTCCCCATCCTTGGTCCCCGTGATGCCCTGGTTTCTGCGCAGCTGAAGCACTGTGGAAGGTGACTTTAGGTGAACCAGAAGGCGAGACAAATACCTTCTCGTTCCCGCTTCTCTAAAACCCCAGAGCTAGAAAAGGAAAGTAGCAAAGAGCTTGAAATGTTTCAGAGATCTAAGAAAAACTCCGATGTCATGTTCTTTTTTCCAAAGGACGGAGAGGGTTCCACAACCAGCCCTGGCCGCCCTGGCCACCCTCCACGCACCTGACAGCCACACGGCGCCCCCAGGGGGGCCGCGGGCTGCCCTCCCCGGAACCCCACGACAAAGGCTTAGGTGCAGCAGAGCGGTCCCTTCCTCCCACGTGTGACCTCTTCTTAAAACACAGGAAACGACAATACTGTTAGTGGCGACTGAGCCAGGCAGGCCGAGGAGTGGCAGGAGGAAGAGGTTCCTCAGCCCCGCGGGGCCAGCGTGAGAAAGCCACCTGCACAGGAGGGAGCGGGGCTGGTGTGACAGGCTTGCTTCCAGGTTTGGCACATGGGACAGGCTGGGCGTGTGCTCTGAAGCATGGCATCGTAAGGGAAGCCTGAAAGGTCACGGTGGCCAAGGCCACAGATGTGAACCCCCAGCCCACACTGGTGCTGCCAGCAGCAGGAGGCCGGCAGATGAAAAGCAGAGAGAGAACAGGTCACGGCCGCAGAGAGGCGGTAGCCGTGCACTCACGTGGTGGCTTGGCCAGAAGAGGTATAAACACACTGCACTGTCACAGGAGGCTGGCCCAGGGACTGGAGGTGGCACTGTTCCTTTCATTCCGTTCGGAAGCAGGCCTGGAGGGCTGGCCCCGGCGGACCCCCATCTCCTAAAGGGGGGCAGGACCTGCTGAGGCTCCTGGCACCAGCCTCTGGTTCTGAGAGCAGCCACGACCCGCGTCCACGAGGGCCATCTAAAACGTGGCCTGCAGGGGATGCGGACAGGCTGGCAGGAAGCCGCTCCTTGGCTCGCTCCAGTTCCCCACGTGATTGTCCGTTCCCCAGACCTGGGGCTGCCTGCCAAGCGGTTAAACTCCCGGGTTCCGCCCAGGGCTCTCCTCCGCCGGGAGGCCGGGTCTGCTGTGGCTGGACCCTAGAGGGGAGAGGGAAAATCAGCATCGGAGCCCGTACAGGCAGCGGGTCCCCTGACCCCAGGTGTTCAGTCCTCTTTAGGATGGGAAGGGGCAGGGGGGCGGGGGGCCGAGGAGCCTCAGGCCTCCTCGGGAGACATCGAGGCAGAGCTGGGAGCGTTTAGTTAGGAAAACGCTCAGCCTCGTGAGGGAAAACCACTGCCGGGACGGATGCCATCACTGAGAGGCAGGGCTCCTGCCCGTGGGAGGCCGAGGCCATAAGGCCAGGCAGGAGGCAGCTGCCCAGACAACGCAGCAGGTGCTGGAAGGGAGCTTTTGTTTCCAAGGCTGAGCAGGCATTTCATGGTCCCTCCTGCCCTCCAGAAAAATGAGATGAGAAGTAGGGACAGGAAGCACCCACTCACCCCCATGGAGAAGTGCCCCCCATCTGGGGGGAGAGGTCTGCAGTGGCCCCCAGCAGCTAACAGGCTGGCAAAGGAAAGCAAAGAGAAGGTGAAGTAAAAGGCAAGATATTTACCTTGCGTGTTGTCTTAAAACAAAAAATGCTCACTAGTTCACAGTCAATTATCAACTGCAGTTTCCAAATGTGCCAAAGAGGGAAAGGCCTACTGGGATGGAGAGAGAGAGGGAGGGGAGGGAGAGGGGGGGAGAGGGAGAGGGAGGGAGAGAGAGAGAAGACCAGCTATGGAGCTGCTCCGGCAGAACCGCTCCGCTCGGGCAGCTTGGGCAGCACCGCAGAGGCAGGGCCGCGGGGGCGAGAGCGGCCCAGGAGGCTCGGTGTCAAGCTCGGACTCTCCCTGGGAATCCCGCTCTGGGACTGATCGATGTGGAGGGGGTTTTCCGAATGTGAAGCAGCGGACCAGGGTTCCGGAAGGTGTTTCTGTAAAGGGCCAGTCTTCTTAGGCTTTGCAGGCCTCGGGGGCAACGAGGCAACTCCACCTGCAGCCGAGTACAATCCCTCAGCAGATGGGCACCTCCAGTAAAACGTTACGAGAACAGGCAGATTTGGCCCTCACGCCATTTGCCGACCCGGCTGAAGGCAGCTCAAAATCATCGTGCTTTCCAAGCATTTCAGACACTTCTCTGCTGAGGAAGCTAGAGCCAGTCACCCAGAGGATGGCTCTGACCTGCACCATTTCAGCAGCGCCCCGGGGACGTGTCCAACACGTGTAGCGACACTGAGCTCCCCGGGCAGTGAAGCAACAAGTTAACAGAGATAAAGTGCAAGACCCTGAGGGCCACCCAGGGCCAATGTCAGGCCGCACCTAGGGGAAAATCACCAACATCACGACTACAGAACAGGGGCTGGTTGGTAATCCATTACAAAGAGGAAATGACCCATGAGCCACTAAAAACGATTCTCTCAGAGGACTGCCTCACGAGCCACTGAAGCCACAAAAGGATTAAAAACCCTCTGGGTATGTGATAAAAGATGAAATGAAAGGAAAAACCAGGATTCTTAGATTTAAGTTTGTACCTTATACACAACCTGTGCAGTCAGAGTAGCAGATGGAGCCAGAAAAGGCTCACATGTGAGGAAACCAAAGCCAAAAGGCTCACATTTTGAAAAACAAAAACGTCTCGGCCTTCGAGATCCGAGTCTAACTTGACGGTGTGAACCTCTGTGTGAGGGGTGCCTCACAAAATAAAAGACCGTCACGGTGGGTAAACAGAGGCGCGGGCTCCGCCCTAAGAGGTCAATGAAGGGTCCGTTCATTCCAAAAGGACCGTGACCAGGCCCGGATCCAGGACCCAACACGGCCCCCAGGGTCCTTCACCAGCACCACAGATGGGGCTCGCAGGACTGGAGCCACCGACACAGCTCAGGAAGCACCTTTCCATTATAAAAACACGTTTCCCTTCTCAAACGTGGGTCTGGTAACCAAGGGTGCATCCAAGCCAGAGTGCCCGTCTCTCCCGGCCTCCGACTCTTTACCTGTAAAATGGGCGTGACAACTACCACCTCTCAAAACTTCAGGGAAGTTTTCTTAGATGAGTCAGGACGAGGAGAGCCCTTAGCACAGTGCTTGGCATGGGAAGTGTTAAGAGCTCGGCGTCCCCACTGCAGGGTAAGGGGGATGCAGCATAGGCGGTCAGGCCCCTGCAGTTCCTTCCACGGCCTCTCCCAAGCCACGCCAAGCCCTGGAGGACCTCAGACCCCAACCTAGGAGCTCCGTCAGCATAAAAGTACCTTTTCGAATAACAAGGACAAGAAAGTTCCCTGATGTGTTTTACCACTCCCACCCAAAGCCCACCCTTCACAGGCTCCTTTTTTATTTTCCCTCCTTACACTCTAGCGTGGGGTTTCCCATCCCACTCTGCAAAGTCTGTTTCTTCCTGCTCCCAGTGGAATGCCTGGATGGGACCAAACGCCACAGGAGGTGCTCTTCTGGGTTTTGGGGATGGTGTCCACCAGCCACCTACCTTCTGAGCCAGGCCCACTGGTGACCCAAATCTTCACTTTCTAGGTGACCTAACCCTAACCCCAAATGACCCAATACAGCGCCTGAACGTGACCATACTCCCACTTAGCAACTACGGTTAACCCTTGAACAACTCAGGTTTGAACTGCGTGGGTCCACTTATGTGCAGATTATTTTTCAACAGTAAATACTCCAGCACTACACAGGCTGTAGCTGGTTGAATCTGCGGATGTAGAACCACAAATACAGAGGACCGACCACGTTATACACAGATTTTTGACTGCGCAGAGGGTTGGCGCCCCTAACCTGCTGTTGTTCAAGGGTCAACTGTAACCTCTAATTGAATCAACCCACCCTACAGGCCCTGGAGAGAAAATGCTGACTTACACGCTCCTACTCAGGATGTCAGCTGACCTATAGCTCAGCGGTGACGAGTTATTAAAAACACAAGAAGGGGGCTTCCCTGGTGGCGCAGTGGTTGAGAATCTGCCTGCTAATGCGGGGGACACGGGTTCGAGCCCTGGTCTGGGAGGATCCCACATGCCGCGGAGCAACTAGGCCCGTGAGCCACAACTACTGAGCCTGCGCGTCTGGAGCCTGTGCTCCGCAACAAGAGAGGCCGCGATAGTGACAGGCCTGCGCACCGTGATGAAGAGTGGCCCCTGCTTGCCACAACTAGAGAAAGCTCTCGCACAGAAACGAAGACCCAACACAGCAAAAATAAATAAGTAAATTAATAAACTCCTACCCCCAACATCTTCTAAAAAAAAAACACAAGAAGGGAGAGAGAAAAGAACGGGGAGACAAAAGGGAAAAAGAACAAATGTAGGGCAGGGCGAGGGCAGAGAGAGCAGGGCTGTGTGTGCAGCCAGGACGGCAAAGGGCACGCTCGCCCTGGGGTCAAGGCCGCAGGATGCAGCCGCACGGGGCTCACCTGTGGCTGCGGCTGTCTTGTCACCAAGGAGCCGGGTCTGGCTGCCTGGGACGGCCTGGAGGTCCGCGTTCTCAGGGGACTGCGGCACGGCCTGGGCTCGGGTGGCCAGGAGTGCATTGAGGTACTGCAGCCGCGTGACCTGGGGCACAGGAAGCGTTGCAACTCGTGCAGCTGGACGGAGAAGGTGAGGTGAGGGGCCACACCCCTCCCTCCTGCCCTCAAGCCCCCAAACCAGGGTTGGGGGGTGGGGGGGGGTGCAGGGCAGAAGCGTTGTTAACATCTCCAAGGAAGCTAGGTGCTTAGGCCACCAGCAGACAGAGGGGCCAGGCCATCCACCCTCCACAGCAAGTACAAGGTCTTGCTCTGGGAAGTCTCAGATAGACTCAATCAGAATTTATTCTTAATCCATTCAAATGTGTGACCAGCTGGTCTAGCCCTCGGGGACGCAAAGCTGGTTAAAAGCCAGCACCAGTGAGCAGCCCAGACGGTCACCTTGATGAGCTGCAGGTCAGAGAGGGCCCTCACGGTGTAGTCAGGACAGTATGCAGACAAGCGGGTGCCTTCGGCGGGCTCGGGCAGCGGGTCGTGGCGGATGGACTGGAGCGAGGACACCGGGGACTGGTGAACTATGAGAGGACAGTGGGTGACGGAGCAGGCCAGCCCCACCCAGCCTCTGAGATCCACCCCACAAATCACCCTGGTGAGGGAATACAGCCAGGGGCTCTGAAAAGGATGGCAAACATGCTCCTCCTGGGGAAAGTTGTGCAGTGGTGGGGAGAGCAACAAAGATGAGCCCCAAAGAAATGCTGCCCCACCCTCCATGCAGCCCGCAGACGAGAAGGGCCAGCACGCCCCAAGGCAGACTGCCTTGCAGGAGGCACGGGATCTGCAGGAAGGACAGGCCGGACGCAGGGCACTGGAGAGCCTCGGCAACGCCCATCCAGCCGCCGACCCCTGCCTCCAGCTCTGGGACGGCTGCAGCTTACCCGAGGACGGCGCCGTCAGGGCGGACACTCCATAGTAGGTGAAGGCCCCATTCTCGAATTTCAAGCCCTCTTTCCCAATCTCCACCTCAACCCTGCCCTGGGAGGTCGGGGAAGAGGGGGAGGAGAGAGGGACAGGGAAATAAAGAGGTGGACAGGTTATCCTTCCTGCCAGCAAAGAGCACAAGGAGAGAGCACCGACCCCACTTATCCAGGGCGGGTGCATCTGGATCTTCCTTCCGCTTCTCAGACCCTCCCCACTTCCTAAGCAAGCGGCGGGCTCCAGGCCGGGCTCGCAGGTACCTGCAGGATGAGGATGAAATAGTCCACCGGCTGGCTGCGCTGGTACAGGTAGTGGTGGGCGGCCAGGCGGTCGCTCTCGTCAAACCTCACTTCCTGGTTGACGCTGGGATGCTTCAGCAGGTGCAGCAGGACCTTCTCGGAGATTCGCAGCGGACTGAATACATCCACCTCTGCCCCACAGGGGAAACAGGTGCGGGGACAGTGTCCACCGGGCCCAGCACAGCCCGTGTACCCGCCCGCCTCCCGCTGCATGCCTCGGCTCCCCCAGCCTCCCACAACACCCACCCGGCCGTGGCTCTCCGCCACCCACAGAGGAGCCGCCTTCAAGTGACCCGAGCTAATGACAGGGCGGCAGAGAGAGTCGCCAAAGTTCTCCTGGACACCCTCCTGCTTACTGGGAATGGGGGGGGGGGGCGGTCTCCGGATCCACTGGCCGGTGAGCAGGGACGAGGCCCACCCTCACCCTCACCCTCACCTCGGGAAAGGAAGCGCTGGGTGGCCAAGAGCAGCTGAGGCGAGATTTTCACTTTATAGTCATCGTCAGACACCTTGAACAGGGAGAATTCCTCTTTCTGCCTGAGAGGGGCGCTCAGAGACACAGGCTTCTTCTTCACCACGGTGTCTCCTGGGGCGGGGAGAAGAGGGCCTGCTTAGGCTCCAGCAGCCCTCCATCAACATGAGCGGACCAAGGGGCACATTGCCTCTCCCTCCCCACAAGGCCTCGGGGCTCCTGGGGGGACAGCATCAGGGCACTGCTGTCTTGACAGCACCTGGCGGCCAACTCCACCCAGGCAGTGATCTGGTGCCCCGTCAGAGGGGCGGCAGCTTGCATTCCAGCGATGTCCCGAGAAGTAGCAGAGAGGCCTGCTCCCTCCTCGGAGCTGGGAGAAGATAATGCCGATATGATGGCAAACAGCTTATATAAAACAACAGGCCCCTCGCTAGAAAGCACATGTTCGAGGATTACTGGTGCCAAACAGCCGCTAACCTGCAGACCCCGTGCCTATGGCAGTCCGAGATGCCAAACCAAAATGCTGCATTTGGGGGACAGACACGTGGGCAGAAATTCACTTCCAAGCTCACAGGGCGGGCAGCTCAGTGTCCCAGAGGGCCCACGTGAGGCCCGCCGTCAAGCATGGGCTCTGCGTCTGCCCTGCAGACCGCAGCTGCCATCCCAAGAGTCAGGCACTTCTAAAACACAATCACAGGCCCCACGATCATCTGTTTGGGGAAGAACCTCTCAGCAGTAAAGAATGGGCTTCTTTGAGAAGACACTTCTATACAACAAAACAAGAGAACGCAAACGGACCAAGGAAGATAAAGACTGGGAAAAAGCCCGTTAAAGGCAGAGCTCCAGGCAAGCCCTGGGACTGCAAAGCCACCCATGGGACGCACCCCCACGGCTCTGCGTCCAGGCACACGTGTGAGCCCTCCCTCCTGCAAGGGGCAATCCCGGCCTACGCAGGGGAAAGGAGACGGGGCCTGGGTACGTGACGGCTCTGACCCGAGATCCAGCCCCGCTCCTGACAACACGGAGACCTGCCATCCTCTGATACACAGGTCTCTGTAAGCTCGAAAGACCGGCTGAGCCAGAAAAGCGCCAGGGCCACGACTCACGGTAGTCTTCAGACTCGTCCAGGATCTCGGACTTGATGATCTCCTCGATGACGTCCTCCAGGGTGACCAGGCCCAGCACCTCGTAGAAGGGGTCACCTTCGCCCTCGTTGTTCACCTTCTGCACGATGGCCAGGTGGGACTTCCCTGCAGGGAGGGACACCTGCGTTACAGCTTGCTAGGGGACCTCCTGTTTTCCTTAGTCCCATGTGACTGGCCCATCACAAGGACAGAGGCTGATGTCTATGTTCCCACAACAGGCCAGGCACCAGGAGAGACTCTTCCTAGGTGCCCGTGAGGAGTAAGTCTTGGACCCCATGTCCACCTGCCCAAGTCCCCCCAGGCAGCGGCGGAGCTGGAGTCACCCCGGGTCTGTGCGACTCCACGCCGTAAACGTGGTTTAGACAAGGATGCATCTGGACCACAACAGACACCGTAAACAGCAGCAACCGGACCGTGGACACAGGGCGCCGACACCAAAGACGCTGGCTCCCCGGGGACAGTCTGAATGCGGAAGACGAGAGGGGCCACCCCGCCTGAGTCTCCAAAGGGAGCATTCCCAATTCTGAAGGCTGCCCTGTATTTCCAGAAGCCGAGGTGCATGAAAGTCACCCAGGGGATGAAGATGATGATAATCAGCCAGTTAGAGCCCAAACTGTGCGGGAGGAAGAGCAGGAAGCTGCAACTCTTCTCCTTCCTCCTCTGCATCCTCCTCAGGGGAGCTAACTGCTTGTTTTACGAGAAAATGTAAGCTTGAGAAAAGCCCAGCCTGAGTGCTGGGGAATGTTAGGGAAGCTTCAAGAATATACTCTGTTTCAGGTAAGTGCTTTTTCTCCATAAAGCTTTATGCTTGTCCAAAAGCCACAGAATGTGGGACTTCCCTGGTGGTCCAGTGGTTAAGACTTCGCCTTCCAATGCAGGGGGTGCGGGTTCGATCCCTGGTCGGAGAGCTAAGATCCCGCATGCCTCAGGGCCAGAAAACCAAAACATAAAACATAAGCAATATTGTAACAAATTCAATAAGGACTTTAAAAATGGTTCACGTTAAAAAAACCATTTAAAAAAAGAAACAGAATGCAAGCCATACAGGTAATTTAAAACCTTTGAGTAGCTACGTTAAAAAAATTAAAGAGACAGAAATGAAATTAATAGCATTTTATGATCAACTCAATATAATCAAAGTATCATTTCAACGTGCGGTCAATATAAACATATGAATTGATATTTTTCCTCTTTTGGGTACTAAGTCTTTGATATCTGGTGTGTGTTTGGCACTCACCGCACATCTCAATTCAGACTGGTTACCGTTCAAGAACTCAGCAGCCACTTGTGGGTAGTGGCTACTGGACTGGACTGTGCAGGTCTAGGATACGGAACTGAGAGCAAACTCATCTCAAGCATGCCCCCGCCCCTTTTTAACAGTATTTTTTTTCACTGAAGTACAGCCGATTTACAATATTGTTAGTTCACACTGTGTACAGCAAAGTGTTTCAGTTATATTTTTTCAGATTATTTTCCATTATAGTTATTACAAGATTTTGAATATAGTTCCCTGTGCTATACAGTAAATCCTTGTTGCTTATCTATTTTATGTATAGTAGTTTGTATACGTTAATCCCACACTCCTAATTTATCCCTCCCCCCCTTTGGTAACCATAAGTTTGTTTTCTATGTCTGTTTCTGTTTTGCATAATTTGTATTATTTTTTAGATTCCACATAAAAGTGCTATATTTGTCTTTCTGTCTGACTTACTTCATTAAGTATAATATTCTCTAGGTTCATCCACGTTGCTGCAAATGACGGCACTTTATTCTTTTTCATGGCTGAGTAGTATTCACTTGCATATGTACCACATCTTATTTATCCATTCATCTGTCGATGGACATTTAGGTTGCTGCCCCTTTTTATTACTAGTGAATAAAAGCCGGCCTGGACCTGCATGTAAAGGGGTGCTTGCTTCAAGAATCCTTTGGTAAAGCAAAAAGTCAAGCTCACCTCTTTGTGCGAATCCTACTTTACATACCTTGGGTTCAATGACAATGTAGTGATTGGGTTTAGAAGCACATGCTTTGGAAGCAGCTGCCATGCCCCTGCCTCATTCTTTCAGCATCCGTGCCGCCTGCCCCGCCCCCAGTAATCAGGTATAGGAAGACCTCTGCTCCAAAGTTGGAGGGAATGAAAATGTCAAGAGTCAAGTAAAAGCTATTATTATTAGACCACTAACCAGATGATCAAAAAAGGAAGGAGGCTGTAAAAGGATAAAAAGATCACATTTACTGTATGTCATCAAATCCAAGATGTCATCAATCATGAGACATCCTGGTTACAGAGATGTTAAAATACAAAAAAAAACGTGCAACTGAGAACTGAAGAAATGCAGTACAGGCCTACGTCATTTCAATGTGCTTCGCAGATACTGCTTTTTTTTTTTTTCCAACAAACTGAAGGTGTGTGGCAATGCTTCGTCGAGCAAGTCTATCAGCACCATTTTTCAGACAGCATCTGCTCACTCTGTGTGTCACATTTTGGTAATTCTTCCAGATTTTCAAACTCCATTATTATTATATCTGTTAAGGCGATCTGTGATGTTACTACTGTAATTGTTTTGGGAGAGCGCCACCAACTGCACCCACATAAGACGGGGAACTTGATCGATACTGTGTGTGTCTGCTCCACCAACCGGTCATCCCCTGTCTCTCTCCCTCTCCTCTCCTCTCTCCCTGTTCCCTGAGACACAACAATACTGAAATTTAGGCCAATTAATAACCCTACAATAGGCTCTAAGTGTTCAAGTGAAAGGAAGAATCACAGGCCTCTCACTTTAAAACAAAAGCTAGAAATGATTAAGCTTAGCAAGGAAGGCATGTCAAAAGCTGAGACAGGCTGAAAATTAGGCCTCGTGCACCAAACGGCCAAGTCGTGAATGCAAAGGGACAGTTCTTGAAGGAAATTAAAAGAGCTACTCCAGGGCTTCCCTGGTGGCGCAGTGGTTAAGAATCCGCCTGCCAATGCAGGGGACACGGGTTCGAGCCCTGGTCCAGGAAGATCCCACATGCTGTGGACCAACTAAGCCTGTGCGCCACAACTACTGAGCCCACGTGCCACAATTACTGAAGCCCGCACACCTAGAGCCCGTGCTCCGCAACAAGAGAAGCCACCGCAATGAGAAGCCTGCGCACCGCAAAGAAGAGTAGCCACCGCTCACCACAACTAGAGAAAGCCCGCGCGCAGCAACGAAGACCCAATGCAGCCAAAAATAAATAATAAATAAATAAATAATTTAAAAAAAAATTTTAAATAAATAAGAGCTGCTCCAAAAAATAAAAATAAACAAACAAGCAAATAAATGTGCTACTCCAGTGAACATGTGAATGGTAAGAAAGCCAAACAGCCTTCTTGCTGATATGGAGAAAGTTCGAGTGGTCTGGATAGAAGATCAAACCAGCTACAACATTCCCTTACCCAAAAACCTAACCCAGGGCAAGGCCCCACCTCTCAATTCTATCAAGGCTAAGAGAGGTGAGGGAGCTGCAGATGAAAAGAAGCTACCAGAGATCGGTTCATGACGTTTAAGGAAAGCTGTCTCCATAACATAAAAGAGTAAGGTGAAACAGCAAGTGCTGGTGTAGAAGCTGCAAAAAGTTATCCAGAAGATTTAGTTAAGATCGTTAATGAAGGTAGTTACACGACACAACAGATGTTCGATGTGGACAAAACCACCTTATATTAGAAGAAGATGCCATCTAGGACTTTGACAGCCAGAGAGGAAAAGCCAAGGCCTGGTTTTAAAGCTTCAAAGGACACGCTGACCCTCTTGTTACGGGCTAATGCAGTTAGCAGGTGATTTTAAGTTGAAGCCGATGCTCACTTACCATTCCAAAAATCCTAGGGCCCTTGAGAATGACGCTCAATTTACTCTGCCTGTGCTCTATAAATGGAACAATAAAGGCTGACAACACATTGGTTTACCGAATATTTTAAGCCCACTGTTGAGAGCCAATGCTCAGAAAAAAGATTCCTTTTAAAGAAGTACCGCTCATTAGCAATGCACCTGGTCACCCAAGAGCTCTGATGGAGCTGTATAAGGAGACGAATGCTATTTTCATGACTGCTAACAGAACATCATACTGTAGCCCATGGATCAAGGAGTAATTTCAACTTTCAAGTCTTACTATTTAAGAACTACATTACGTAAGGCTACACCTGCCATAGGTAGAGATTCCCCTGATGGATGTGGGCAAACTCAATCGAAAACCTTCTGGAAAGGATTCACCATTCTAGATGCCATTAAGAACATTCATGATTTATGAAGAGAGATCAAAATATCAACACTGATAGGAGTTTGGAAGAAGTTGATTCCAACCCTCATGGATGACTTTGAGGGGTTCAAGACTTCATGAAGGAAGGTAACTGCCGATGTGGTAGGACGAGCAAGGGAACTAGAATGAGAAGTGGAGCCTGAAGGTGTGACTGAAGTGCTGCCACCTCAGGATAAAACTTTAATGGACGAGGAGTTGCTTCTCACGGGTGAGCAAAGAAAGTGGTTTCTTGAGATGGGAACTACTCTTGGTAAAGATGTTGCAAAGACCGTTGAAATGGCAACAAAGGATTTAGAACATCATACGAACTTAACTGATAAGGGGTTGGGGTTGGCAGGGTTTGACAGGACTGACTCCAATTTTGGAAGAAGTTTTACTGTGGATAAAATGCTATCAAAGCGCTGGGTGCTTCAGAGACATCACTGGTGCACGGAAGAGCCAACTGATAGAGCAAGCTTCACTGTCACCTTAAGGAACTGCCACAGCGACCCCAATCAGCAGCCACCACCCTGATGAGCCAGCAACCACCAACATCGAGGCAAGACTCTCCACCATCAAAAAGTTTATAACTCGCTGAAGGCTCAGATGGTGGTTAACATTTTTTAGCCATAAAGGTTTTTTAGTTTGATTTTCTGCGGGACCACGCTGCACAGCATGTGGGATCTTAGTTCCCCAACCAGGGATCAAACCTGCTTGCTTGCTTGCTTGCTTTCTTATTTATTTATTTATTTTTGCGGTACGCGGGCCTCTCACTGTTGTGGCCTCTCCCGCCGCAGAGCACAGGCTCCGGACGCGCAGGCTCAGCGGCCATGGCTCACGGGCGCAGCCGCTCCGCGGCATGTGGGATCTTCCCGGACCGGGGCATGAACCTACGTCCCCTGCATCGGCAGGCGGACTCTCAACCACTGCGCCACCAGGGAAGCCCTATGATATCTTTTTCTGGTTTTGATATTCAGGGTGATGGTGGCTTCGTAGAATGAATTTGGGAGTGTTTCTCCCTCTGCAATTTTTTGGAAGAGTTTGAGAAGGATCGGTGTTAACTCTTCGCTAGATGTTTGATAGAATTCACCTGTGAAGCCATTGGGTCCTGGACTTTTGTTTGCTGGAAGATTTTTAATTACAGTTTCAATTTCATTACTTGTGATTGGTCTGTTTATATATTTTCTAATTCTTTCTGGTTCAGTCTTGGAAAATTGTACCTTTCCAAGAATTTGTCCATTTCTTCGTGGCTGTCCATTTTATTGGCACATAGCTGTTTGTAACAGTCTATTATAATCCTTTGTATTTCTGCAGTGTTGGTTGTGATTTTTCCTTTTTCATTTCTAATTTTATTGATCTGAGTCCTCTCCCTTTTTTTCTTAATGAGTCTGACTAAGGGTATATCAATTTTGTTTATCTTCTCAAAGAACCAGCTTTTAGTTTTATTGATCTTTGCTATTGTTTCCTTCGTTTCTATTTCAGACGCGGAGTTAGCATCTCCCCACAACTAGGGCGCCTGCCGTCTGCTTGTGGGGGACTCTGACCCCCAAGGAGACGGGAGGAACCCCAGAGTGAACCGGTAGGACACAGCGGAAACGAGGGGGGA
Source organism: Neophocaena asiaeorientalis asiaeorientalis (assembly GCF_003031525.2). Lineage (NCBI taxonomy): Eukaryota > Metazoa > Chordata > Mammalia > Artiodactyla > Phocoenidae > Neophocaena > Neophocaena asiaeorientalis. The sequence goes on along the minus strand of NW_020173116.1, from coordinate 7,843,428 downwards.
GGAGAAGTGGAGGCCAGACAAGATCAGCGCCCCTGAGGCCAGGAGATCAGGAGAGGCAGGTGGGAGGGACCCTCCAGGAAGAGCAGGAGAGGAGTGGAGGGCAACTGCCCCGCCCACTCAGGCACAAGGAGCCTGCTGAGCTCCCAAGCTGGTTCCCCCCTCCAAAGCCCCATCCAGGCTGCGTGGGTCCTGGGGGCACAGGAGGGAGAACAGGGAGATCAGGAGAGGCAGGCGGGAGGGGTCCTGCCAGAGGAGCAGGAGAGAAGCGGAGGGCAACTGCCCCGCCCACTCAGGCACAAGGAGCCTGCTGAGCTCCCAGACCAATCCCCCGCCTTCCAAGGCCCCTCCAGGCTGCGTGGGTCCTTGTGGGCATAGGAGAGAGGCCAGGTGGGGATCAGGAGAGGCAGGCAGGAGGGGCCCTCCAGGAGGAGCAGAAGAAGAGAGAAGGGTGTTTTCCCCACCCACTTGAGCCCAGGAAGCCTGCTGGGCTCCCAGGTGAGATCCCCTGCCCTCTGAGACCAGGGGTGTGGGGCCGCCTGGGCTCCTTCTGTTCCTTGAGCCTAAGCCCCACCCCCCACAGCCCCCAGGGCCTTTTCCAGCCCTGTGGGTCCTGAGCATAGGCCCCGCCCACCACCCAAACCTCGCCCTTGCTTAGGCCCCGCCCTCCACAGCCAAGGCCTTCCCCCCGCCACCTTTTTTTTTTATTTTCCCTCCACCTCTTTTTTACTACTGTGGTACTGATGTACCTTCCCATTGTTGATTCATCTATATTTTTATTTCTAACATATCTAACTTGACAGAGAGACAGGAAGGGGATTGGTTCCTAAAACCTCACGCACCAGGGAGGCTGCGATATGCCCTTTGTTCATGAACAGAGGAATGATGAAGAGTGTTAGGCTAACGAGGACTTTAGTGAGGAAACACAAAGCTGTCTGCCAAAGGACTGCACTGCACGAGAGCAGAGAAAGCCCAGGATGTCACAGGAAAGACGCGGCCATCTTGCCCTGAGAATGGCCCTCACTCTCCACAGGACTCAGGAGGCAGAGGGGACTGAAGAGCCCCCCATTCAACCTCCAGACTGCACCCCTCCCCCACTGCCTTCTAGAAGGAGGCTCTCCAGAGCCACCCCAAGGCCACCACCCCAGAACAGAAGCATCCTGCACTGGCCTTCCCTCCCTACCAGCGACTTCCTACCAACACTTCGACCTAAACCCACTCGACTCCCCCATCTTAAGATCCCCCATCTTAAAACCAAAGAGCAGAAGGCCTCCTGCCCGCCCAGCCTCTCCCAGCCACTGCCCCCTGGCTTACGCTCTGCAGCCATACCTCCCGGAAGGCCTGTCTCCTTGGGCTGTCGTACTTCAATCCCCAGCACCCCACTCCATGGCACCACAACTGCTCTGCAAAGGTCAAGGGTATCCTGGTTGCTGGATCCAAAGGACATGACGCCATCCTCTCTCCTGATCACTCTCCTTCCCTTAGCTTCCAGGGTGTTCCAGGGTCTGGCTCTCCTCCGCAGCCCCTCCTCTCTGCCCTCCACCCCTTCCCTGCTGTGGCCCTCTTTAGGCTCCGCTTCCTAGAACCACTTCAACACAGACGTCCAGCTCCTTCCCTCCTGCTTGGGGCTTTCACTTGCATCTCACTGCACATCAACTAATCCTAGGAGCCTGCCTCTCGGGCCACTGCACAGCCACAAATTCCCATGTCCAGAACGAACTCGTCTGCCTGCCACCCGCCACCGCCCCCAAGCCCTCTCTTCCCTGCGTGTGCTCTGCCTCAGGGAAGGTCAAGGCCACCACCAAGCCAAAATGCACGTTCATCCGCGGCTCCTCTTCTTGCCCCCCAGTCCCTGGGCTAACCACGAAATCCTCCTAAGCCCACCTTCAACTGCCCTCCAGGCCCGCTGTGCACCCCTGTTCAGGCTACCACCACCTCTCACTGGACCCCCCAACCACTGGGACCCCACAACTGTGGTCTCCACACCAGTCAGTGATCTGTGCAAACCACTCAGATGGTGCCACGCTCTGCTCAGTCGCCGCCCTGGTGGTCAAGCCCGGCCTCCCCAGGGCCTCAAGCTGGAAGGCGGCAGGGGCAGGATGGCACCCTCCCCTGCTGACTCCAGGGCCTGCACGGCTGGCCACCAGGCCACGAGAATCCCTACTGCCTCAGAGACTACAGTACTACTCAGAGACAGAGTACTTGCTACTGGGGGGTGCTGCCTGGCCCCCGACCCAGGCTCCTCTCCCCAGTGAAGGGCTGCGTGGCTACTCTCTGAAGAAACAGCCAGGAGCTTATCAGAGATTCTCTAGCAAAGCAGCCAGGGCTGCCCATCAAAGTCTCCCACCGAGATCCCCAGATACAGTAATAACAGTTACTGCCTAACTTCAACACCCTTCAGCAGGAGGTGGTGCGCGAGAGCGCCCACTAGTGGCCTCCATACAGCAGTGCTAATGCAGGAGTAACATGGTCACTACTGCAGAGCTTGGCCTCCCTGCCCTGACAGTCAAGGGGCTCACAGGGGCCTGGAGACTTCACAGCTGCCAGGAAGATGAGGGGGAGCTGCTCAGTTCTCCGCCGCAATTATTCAGTCTTTAGGGTGAAGCTCATCCAGAGTCCTGAGGTGTCTCCAAGCCCATCCTGCAGTTCAGGTGTGAAAAGCCTGGCTAGTGGCCAAGTGTCCTCTGGGGAGGACACCCAAGCCCAACAATGGCGAGGGAGACTGCAGGGGAATCCAAACCTTCACAATGCGAGAGTCTCAGTTTTTACCAGGGTGAAAGGAGAGGGTGAAAATATGGAGTTGAGAGAACTTGAGACCTTACTCGGGGTTTAAAAAAAAAAAGTAATGGGAGACTAATTGGTATCCATCAAGTTGCTTCTGGTGAAATTACAGTGGAAGTTTCTTCCACACCTGTAGAAAAACGTTTACCAATCATTCCCTTTCCCTTCCTTTTACCAATCAGGAAGGTAGCAGCCCATCAGTGACCTTAACAATGATGCCCTGGAAACATCACAGGACCAGATACTTTTATATTATATGTGTGCAGACAGGAGCGTCCAGGTACCTTAAGCCTATACTCTTCTATGTTCTTTCCTTTTCTATCCAAGAGTTTGGACCTGCTACAAATCCAAAGGCCACAGAGATGACCTGGTAAAGAGCTGGAGAGTTAGAGCCAAGTAGACATACCTCCCCAAACTGGGGGCCTGCCAGGAGAAGGGGACTTTTGCTGTCTATAGCACTGTCAGTTTCAGAGCCACAGCCTTTAAATGATATTTCGAAGGGTCATTCGGAGCTGCAAAGCCATCCTCTTCATTAAAAGGGCCCTTAGAGGCTTCCCTGCCCTCCACGAGGGTGGGACCCTTCCCCAGAAGCTTCCCTAAACCCCCACTCCTTCTGCAGGGCGCTGACATGCGAGTCCCCTCCGTGATTCCCCGGCCGTTACCTCGTTTGAACTCCTCCAGGACGGCGTCCAGCTTGGTGTCATTGAAGACGAAGTGGAGTGGGTGGCTGTAGAAGCGGGTGATTGTGCTGAGCGGCGTGCAGTCTTCGGGGTCCACGAAGGCCAAGTCTTTGAGGTAGAGCATGTCCACGATGTTGGAACGCTCGTCCTCGTACACAGGGATGCGCGTGTGGCCGCTCTGCATGATGCTGGCCAGGACGCCGAAGTCCAGCACGGTGCTGGCGTCCAGCATGAAGCAGTCCTCGAGGGGCGTGAGCACGTCCTCCACGGTCCGGCAGGGCAGCACGCCCTTGCTGAGATCGCTGTAGGGGTCGCTGCCGCCGCGCGCCAGTTCCAGCACGCGCTCGCGCAGCCGCCCTGGCCGCGCCGCCAGCTCCAGCAGCTGACCCACGGGCAGCGCCACGGGCAAGGTGAGCAGCACTGCCAGGCGGCTGAGGATCAGTGCGCGCGGCGCCAGCGCCAACGTCCAGCGCCCGCTCACGGCAGCCGGCACCACCTCGCCCACCAAGAACATGAGCCCCGCGCTGCCGAGCACTGTGGCTGGCTGGCGTCAGGAGGGCGCGGAGCGGCGAACTGGACCCCCTCCGCGGGCGTCTGGTTCTCACCGGCAGTCGCCGCTCACCGGGAGGCCGGGCCCGTGCTTTGGGAAGTCCCTGGCTCGGGACTCGGGTCCCAGAGCGGAGCGGCGCTCCTGAAATTGCAGGCAGAGAATTCAGCCAACGGAGATGGGCCGTTTTCTCAGAAAGGGACCCCCTGAACCACTGACCTAAAGGGCGAGGAAGGCTGAAAGAACCGGTGACTGGGCATCGGAAGCCAAGGTTTATTGTAAGTGTTTCTTGATCGCACCCGATTCTGCAATAGGTCTGGGACGTGACACACAGCCCCTGCCTTAAAGGAACTTGCATTCCTGCCAGGGAGAACGATGGTGAATACGTACACGCACGAAATCACTACCTCATTGGATCCTCACAGCTACTACATGTTGTGAATATATTTTACCGGAGAAAAGTGAAGCACGACTCAGACACGGATGTTGGGTTTCAACGCGACCGGCCTAATATCCTGTTCGCCATCCCAGCCACATTAGGAGATGGCAGCTCTGTCAGGAATTACTGTACAGTCACTCCACTTCTAGCAGATCATCCTTGGGAAAATAATTCCTAAAGACCACCAAGAACTATTCAAGAGAATCCTCCCAAAGACTGTGTGGTCCTTGACAGTGTGGAATGTTCTTCAACCTATTATATGTGAACGTCACCTGGTTGGAAGGAAATAGACAACCTGCTAACAAGACTTCTCTATAGGAGTCCAGATGAAATGGGTTTTTTTGTATTTTCTTTACATTTTTATGTATTTTCAAATCTCCTTACATAGACTTTCATAAGGCTGTTCACGTACATGTCATTTAAAATGGTCTTTACAAGGATTCTGTAGAAATTCATGTGCTGTGTCATGAAAACACTTTAAACAACAGTTTTGGCACTGTGGCTGCAATTAAGTAAAATACGTTTGTGTGGAAGGTAATGTGCAAGAATGAATAAGCCCGTGGCGAGTGACCGGCAGAAATACTGTGTGAAAAGTTCCAGAATAAGCCGCCAGCAGAAGCAATAATGACTACTGAGCCTTTCCACTGGGCTGGCATGCCTCTTTTGAAAAAAAAATAATAATAGTAGACTCAACCCCTTTGGTTCACACTTCTGTCTCCAAGTCCAGATAAAATGCTGACACTGAGATAGAATGGACAACAGGCTTGAAATGAGTCATGTCCCTGAAAAGTTAACTAGCAAAGACCAGTTCCAGAAGTAAGATGGGGAGAACACTCGGTATATCTAGACAGAGCTCTGACCTTTGACAAGTTACTTTTCCCCTGGTCTCGAGCTCCCTTGGAAAACAACCTGTAACTTACTTGGGAGGGGGGAAACCTTTGAGTAGAAAAACAGTTGGATCACGCTTGGAAAACACAAATAGTGAGTTAAACTGGGAGACCCGAAGACAAAGGACCCGGTACAGAGCAAACAAAGCTGCTCACGAGTGACTTTCTGTGAACAACAGAGGCCCCAACATTACTTTTCCAGCTTCTTTCTGCCTTGGCTCTGAGTCAGTCTTTGGCCCATCATCACAGCATCAGTGGAGACACTTGTCACCGGGCATTCAGTACCCCCATGGGCGATTTTTCCTTTCTGATCATTTGGTTCAAGACATTTCCACGTTTTATCTAGTATTCTTGCGTTTCAAACCCATAACTATTGTGTGTGACCCCTGGCTAATTCCTTCTCTCTCAAGTCTGCAAACGTCACTTCCTCCAGCTGGTTTTCCTCAACCATCTTGACTAGATTGGGTCAAGGTTATGGGAGCATTGTGCTCCCCCCCGCCGCCAATAGCATCCAGTACTCACCTTCTTGTAAGACCCATTCATTCATTCAACAAGTATTTCCTGCATCCAGTGCCTGCAATGTACCAGGTACTGTCCTAGTGCTGGGACTGCAGTGGAAATAAGAAAGACCTTGACCTGCTGGAGGTTAAGTTCTAGTGTGAGGACAACAGAAAATATACAAATCCGTATTTTAATATCTGACAATATGTGCTATGGAGAAAAACATGGCAATACAAGGAGACGGACAGAGGGACTGGGGCCAAGCTCTTTTGGCTGGGGTGATGGGGGAAGGCTTCTTCGAGGAAGTAGCGTTTGAACAGAGGCTTAGATGAAGCAAGGGGGTGAGCCTCACAAAGACCTGGGAGGAAGTTCCAGGCGGAGAAGACAGCCTGAGGGGTTGGTGGCACCTGGCATGTAGCAAGGGCTTAAACATGTGTGGAACAGATGGATGAATGAAATTTATTCTTGCCCACCTATGCACAAGACTTTGTATTTGTTATTCCTTTTATCTGAAATGTCCTCCTTCCTTTCTGCCTACCCAGTGCCTCCCTTTCTTTAAACATTCCCCCCCACCCCGAGTTGGCCCTGTCAAGCCAGCCTTACTTGAGCCCCTGGCCTGGGTGCACTCGACTGCACACACAGGCCGAGGCACCTGTGGGTAGGAGTCCGCCTGGCTGAAGCCTCGGGAGCGGATACAGTGAGGTCCCTCTCAGGCGGGCTCTCCAGCGGTGAGCGCTCCAACTGTGAAACCACAACCAGCCCCTGAGTATGGACTGAGAGGCACCTGCTGCTCTAAGACAACGTGATCATACTTCTGGATCAAGCTCCTTTCTCCTTCAGCCCCCAGGGGAGAGAGGAGGGGCAATCTGCCCATCCCAGCTGCCCCCAAGCCTCTGGTGTCCATTGTACCGGATCCCTAATGGTGCCAGTTGAGCACACTTGCCCTGTCTGTCTAGCAGCAGCTGGCACTCTCTAGCTCCTGTGACAACAGCCTTGACTATATATATTTTTGTAAGTTACATCTCTGCTTCCTTTTTACTGCTACACAGTCCCAGAACGCTGGCCCCTTGCCCTGTCATAGGAGAGAGCCAGGCACGGCCACTTCTAGCTCTATGACCGGTACCGAGTATCGACAGGACTCAAACAGGCCAACTGTAAACTCACCAATATTTATACATATTTCTTTTTTTATTACCAATCAAAAATAAATTCCATATATCGTTTAGCAAATATTATCATTGTTTTGTGACAAAAGACACAAGATTCATAACAACAAAACTCCCCGAGAGTCAAACTCATAACAATGCCAAAATAAATCACAAAAATATACAAATTAAAATCTTATGCAAAATAAATATGAGTTATTTGCTACGGTGGCTGTAACTCGCCTACCCATCCAGGGGCCGTTTGCGAAGGTCTCCCTTCCACGGGAAGACACGCAGGGCTGGGCCAGGTCAGGGTACTGCTCAGCCCAGGAACGAGAGATTGGAATAGGAGGTGAAAAATTGCACTGGGAGGAGGAAGTCATCGGACCAGTAATATGTGGAAATAATCATGACCCTCTGCACAAAGTGATTATAAATGGGGACGGGAAGAGGAGGGGAGGCGGGACCATCTCTTGAAAGTAACTGTGCGTGCAAAGAGGTAGCCGTGGAAGCGTGTGCACCTGCTCCTTTGGCTTCACACACACTCGGTTCGGGCCGTGAGTCTGCTCCACCTGGCACTCAGGTCCCAGGAACACAGCTCTGCGAGCCCCTGTGTGGACTCGGAAAGCAAGCTGCTCCTGGAGAAAACTGAGGGGTTTTCAGGCCCCAACGGGGGCCAAAGGTCTGGTGTCTTTTTTCCTTATGGCTTGAGAACCCATGGCTGTCACCACCTTCTCTGCAGACTTGTAGGAATCAATTCTGTGTCTGGAAGGACTTTAAAATGACCAGGGGCCAGTATACTTGGTGCAAGACATTTCCTGGTCCCCAACAGAGCACTTGGGGTAACAGGACTCACAGGCTGAGGAAAGGAGTGAATAAATAACACTCAGGAAGGCCTGTGGAGTCTCCCTCGCCTGATCTTGGGCCCCCCCACCGCCCCCCCAGCAACTGTTCCACCCAACCAAAGGGCCACCTTGGACCTTGGTCCTACAGCCTCCCCGATGGCGGGAAGCCTGCAGCACAGGGAAAAGGTGCTGGGGCAGGACTGCGCGTGGGGCTGGGGCTCTGAGCGCCCAGGACCACGAGCTTCAGCAAAGGCCAGGACGACATCTCACACTAGGATAACACACACGTGGGGAAGACGGGGCTGCCAGCTGTGTGCCTTTTAGTTGGATCTGTAAGTGCGTGAACAAAGCCAGGTGAGCCTCAGCCACAGAGGAAAGGGCAGGAAGGACCGGCTTAGGTCGGCTTCCTACAACGTCCTCTTGTCCTCAGTCCCCAAGAGGCACTGGGGTTTTGGATTAGAAACCGGGAGTCCGGAAAGAAGGGCTTGGTGGGTCAGTGACTGAGACCTGACTTTCGCTGTGGGGTGGGAAGGGGGATGGAACGAATTGCTAATGACGTAGATGCCCATGACCAGGTTCCCTCCTGGCCCCAAAAGGAGCATCGCAGACAAGTCCCCTCTAACGCAGTCGCTCCCCCAGCCTGGGGAAAACCTTTGGTGAAAGTGAGGTCAGGGCCTGGGGAGCAGGGGTTAGCAATCTTAAAGATGTGAGACCCTGCCTAACACTTGGACTCAGCCCCAGTACAAGGGGAGAGTTGTCCAGAGGGGCAGATATGAGGGACAGGGCGAGAGTCCTCAGCGGAGCCCAACTCACCAGGAGAGCCCATCAGCAGAGTTCTAGGAGATTCCTGGGTCCAGCGATTACCAGGAGGAGGTGTGCTCCTCTCCGCAGTTGCGAGTGTCACGTCCCTGATCACGGTTCCCAGAATCCCTCGGCCTCGGTGACACCAGGCGAGCCTCAGCGCGTGTCCGGGCAATTGTCCTCAGCACTGTTTGGTTCTTTGCTTCCTGGGAAGAACTTTCTTCCCTCCCAAGGGAAAACCTTCCTCCAGCAGGCGCGTGGGATGCCATCTCTGGAGGAGGCGGAGGAGAAGCAGAAAGAGGAGGCTTCCTGAGTCAGGGACATAGCCAAAAAGGTCCCGGCTGCGAGCAGGTTATGGCTATCGCTTCCCGGGGTGAGAAACCCTACCCCTTTTAAAGTTTTTGTGGAAAAAAAAAAAATTGTTTTTAAATAAAGTTCCTTAACCCTGTCTTCCCTTCCCCATATGGTATTAAAAAGAGGTGAGATGAGCCTAGTTTAGAAGCGCTCCTGGTCGCCGGCCCATTGCCCCACAGTCCAGGGTGGGCAGCCGCCAGCCCGGAGCTGTTCAGAGGTCCCTGTCGGAGGCCAGATCCCCCTCGGGTCGGGGGCCATCTGGCTGCTCAGTCAGACAGGCTATCTGTACCCCTTCCGGCCTAACAGGCTCCCTGTCTTCGTGTGGGCCCACTGGGGAGGCCCCCGCGGGGCTGGCGGGGGACCCCGGGCCCTCCCGTCAGATGGCGCCCTCGAGGGAGGCTCTGTGCAGCAAGGAGTTGCGTTCGTTCAGGAGAGTCGTGGTCTCGTCCACCAGGGGCAGCTCGGACTTGTCGGTCAAGTTCTCGGTACAGATGGTGCACCCATCCGGGGGGAACTGGGGGCAGTTCTCCATGCGTGAGGCCAGCAGCCCATTCTGGTACTGTTGCCGGGTGATCTGCAGGGGGAAGCGGGACGGCCTGGTTCACCGACAGCAGGGCCGGGGCGGGGGGCCAACCCTACAGGAGACCCGGAGAAACGGGCAGCCAGGAGGGAGGTTGCGAGTCCAGGAGAGAGGGCGTGACCCAGGGGGCGGAGCGGGGTGGGGGTGGTGACCAAAGAGTGAGGAGCTAGAGCAGGAGGGACACGCATCCATCCCGGGCCCTCCGTGCTGGGTGTGGTGGATCAAAGAAAGAAGCTGCCGGTCAGAGGCAGAGTGATCCAGACGCCCAGGAAGAGGAGGATGGTGCTGCCCGGGAAGAGGGCCATGGGGAGCGCTCACCTTAATGTACTGGAGGTCCATGAGCGCCCGGACGCTGAAGTCGGAGGTGTACTGGCCCAGGATGGAGCTGCCGAACTGGCTGCTGCCTGCCAAGGGGGCCGTGCTCGACGCCGTTTCTGAGTGGTCCGGGTAGCTGAGGGAGGCCGAGCGGCTGAGGGGTGCGGGGTGGGATGGGGAGCGGTCTGTGGAGGGAGAGAGGCTGTCAGGCCGGGGGCCAGCCTGGTGCCCCTCACAGCCTCCCGTCCAACCTTGTCCACGGACACCCGGGCAGTGGTGCCCCCACCGGCAGCGGGAAGCAGCTCTCGGGCACAAACGAACGGAAGCTCTGCCTGCAGAAGGTCTGACCTCATCAATGCCAACGAGCTAGTTTGTTTAGGACTGTGGTGCAGTAAGAATTAAAAAGTCTACCCAAACAGATGAACAAAACAGAAAACAAAAACCAGAGACACAGAAAGTTTATGGCTACAAAACCCCTCATTTCCCCAACAGCTGATCAGGCAAGGGTGACACAATGATGACTCGAGCATGGCAGAGGAGCCACTGTCCCTGTCTCGATGACAGCTTCTGTCAAGGGACATAAACTGCATACTTTTTTTTTTTTTTTTTTTT
>NW_020173116.1:7814289-7832506 GCF_003031525.2 Neophocaena asiaeorientalis asiaeorientalis | reverse complement strand
GGCTCTGGACGCGCAGGCTCAGCGGCCATGGCTCACGGGCCCAGCCGCTCCGCGGCATGTGGGATCTTCCCAGACTGGGCACGAACCCGTGTCCCCTGCGTCGGCAGGCGGACTCTCAACCACTGCGCCACCAGGGAAGCCCAAACTGCATACTTTTAAATTATATGCAGAGGAAGAACCTACAGTTTGCATTCTCTCACCACACGTCATACACCCCCCAACATGACACCCTGCTCACATTTCAAAATGCTCGTGAGAGCTCAAAAGTGTGCTCGGCACGTAACCTGTTGTGTGTGGAACAGTCCTGCCCTGTGTCTGCTGAGTCCAGCCAGTCTGGCAGGGGGGTGGGGTGCAGCAGGTTCCTCTCAGAGGAACCTAGAGGCCCCAGAGCTCCAGGCTTCCCACTCTGGGGTGTCTGGGGGCTGGGTCTCAGTCCCCCTCCCACGAGGCAGAGCCTGGGGTAGCGGTGGCAGCGCCTCTTCCCGCCACTAGGGGAAGCACAGGCCTCCATTCGGTCGAGTGAAACCAGGCAAGGGGAATGGCTCAACCTCCAACGAGGAAGGAACCAGCTCCTTATTTTGGAAAAGGAAGGGCACACACATTATTGTACATCATTAGCTCGTATTTTGGGGAACACTCAGAAAACAATGAAATGCACCAAGAAGTTAATTGTGGAAGCATACTGGCTTGTTTTAAACGAACAGGACGTGGACTAAGCTGATTTGCTTAGTTAACTAGTAAGTTACTAACTACTGAGTCAGCTATTCTAACAAACAGACCAGTGAAAAGAGCAACCATTGAATCTGGGTGGCTGAACCCAGTGCGACTGAAATGAGTAATACTCTACGTTTGAGTTTCATTCATAAAACCAGGAAACTACAGTCTGGATAGTCTATGCTTAGGTGGTATACAACCGCTAGAGGACCATGTGCACGTATCACTCATTCTAACTTAAGCAACACCTCTGATTAAGTTCTAGCAAAGACCAGAAACACTAGGGATATTGCTTAATATTTGACATTAATTATTTGGATGATAGAATGCTTTTAATTAATCTTATTAACACTCCAGGAACAGGAACTGAATTTAAACCAACATAAATTAGTCACATGGCCTATTAAAAACAGAGGTCTAGAAATCTAACAAAATACGAAGTGTTTGTTTCTGAATAATGAAATTATGATGCTTCTTAATTTTCTTAAGATTTTTTTCCACCTTCCCAATTTTCTAAATAAGCTATGCTACTTTTATGATTAAAACAAAACAAAACAAAAAAACAGGGGGTTTGCCTTGGTAAGTCCATTTCTGGAAGACTATTCTAAGGACATAATCTTAAACACAGAAGAAGTTTTTCCGTAAAGAGGTTTACATCATGCTGTTATACTTAGAATATAGACCTCCATGAATATGCATAAGGGGGAAAAAAACCAAACGAAGGCACACCTGCTTGGTGAAACTCTGTGTAGCTCTAACTAGAAAGCTTATGGAAAAGTGTCTCGGTTCCCATATTAGGTAAAGACATCAGGATTCAAACCATGTGTGCATCAACTCCCGGCCATCTATGAGACAGAAGCAAGAGCAGAAGAGGAGAGTGAGGCTGAGGGGTTGGCCAGTGAGGGCTGACATGGCCCATTCTGTTCTCATCAGACAGCCCCCTGCTCAAAGACCATTAATGGCTTTGTACTTCCCATCACTGCCAAAAGTTGGCTGTGTTTGAACGGGACAAGTGACTTCTAAATCACCTTTTTTTTTTTTTTAAAGAGGGTCAATTTTAAAAAGTGTGTTTTTGTACATTTAAGATGGAAAAAACCCCAGCTGTACAAACATAATAGGGGAAACAGTTGACTGAAGTGATAGGTTTTTAGCACTGCTGGGACCCAGGGACCTTCTCTAAGTTATGCACTGAGACCGGAGCTCAAAGACACGCGTAATGCTCTTCTCCTCCGGGCTCAGCAGCCCAGGCCAGAATCCTGACATCAGGACCTCTGCCGCCGCAGTATACATGGGATAGGAATCCCTCGAACTGAGTGATTCTGAGGCCGACACAGTTCCCACCAACCCTGGGACAAGGCTCGGGAGTGTGACATATCAAAGGCCAGAAACAGCATGCTTCTGTGGCTTTTGGAATTTTCCTAAACACTTTCTGATTGGAATGTCACGTTTTGGTTGTAACAGAGAAAAAACAAACAGTAACTGAGCTCTAACTAAACATTTTATATCAATTCTCTCACTGCTGCCAACAATTCTAAGAAGTGGGCACATGTATTGCTCCCATTTCACAGGAGGAAACCAGGACTTAGAAAAGGTAAGTCAGCTCCCAGAATCATTTAGCTGGTGTCTACCCAGACCCCATTCAACCAGGGCAGTATGACTGCGGCCACACTTCTAACCACCCAGCTGCTGCCTCCCCCTGGCAGGTGGAACCGGCAGCCAAAGAATGAAAACCAAAGCCTGTGAGGAAAGCTGGAAAGTTTTTTAGAGAAAGCTGATGGGGTGACAAGTCATCCTGCTCAGGCCTGTGAGTGGCCCTGAGCAGCTGGGCTCCCTTGGTCTGGCCGGGAGCCACCCTCCACTCCCAGCCTGTCACCTGCAGGCGTTTGTGTCTCTTCTCAAAGACTGAAGGACCTCTGGGGAAACCCTTCCAGGACCTGGGCAAAGGCACATAGTAATTGGGCCCCAGGCCAAGCACAGCTAGCACTGGTCAGGCTGGCCCACAGGTGTGAACAGGTGGGATGGCACAGGTGCTGGGCGGGGGGCGGGGCCCCCAGTACCTGCTGGGAGCGGTTAATGCGGCTGCAGTGTGAGGGCTCAGGCGGCAGGTGGCAGTGCAAATTCTCCAGCCATGCCATGTTACCTGAGAGCCGGGAGAGCAGTGAGTTCCGCTTGCCAGGCGGACACCTGACCAGGGTGGAAGACACTGGAGCAAAAGAGGAAAAGGTCAGTGATGGGTGGGGTGGACGTGGAGCCATAGGAACAGGATGGAGAAGCAGACTTGCTGGGGGCCAGGTTCCCTCGAGCAGAGAGGGGGCACAACAGTAAAGGGGACCCGGCCCTGACGGAGAGGGTGCTCAGAGCTGACCAGAGCCCTGATCAGAGAAGGGCAGAAGCTGGTGGAGTGTGCCCAGAGCCCCCGGAAGTCATCTCCCCTCCCTTCCAGCCACTGCAAGTGGGAACCTGGGGCCTCCACATCAAAAGACAGAGCCCAGGACCCTAACCAGGCTCTGAGGCATGGCTGCAGAGAAAGGGTGCTTGGAGGGACGTCCCGTGACTGTGTGCCCTGCTGCACAAGATTTCCCCAAGCTGGACCGCAAGAGGTGCTCTCAGGAGGGGCAGAGAAGTCCTCCCCAGGCCTAAGGCACCTGGGCAGGGGCCACCTGTTCCAAGACCCAGCTCTGCAGCCTTGTTTCCCACTCCCCTCCCCCAGGAGCCTGTTCACGCTGGTGCAGGAGCTGAGCTGTGTCAGTATGCACGGGTGCCCAGCCCCCCACATGGGGGTCCTCTTTGTCAAAGGACAGTAACAGGCACAGCATGGAGGCTCCCCAGGAGCTGCAGCAGCCCCGTCACCATGTGCCTGTCCCCGGCACCAAAGCAGACTTTCACTGTCCAGCCCGCAGCAACCTGGGGCCGGAGGGGTCACACAACTGGCGAGAAGCTGAGCCGGGCGAGACTTGGGCCTTGTCTGCAGGGCAACCCCTTCCAGCAAGGGGAGCCGGAGCCACCCAGAACCAGAGAAGCAGAGGGCGCCGGGGTGGCCAGTGGCCCTTCTCAGAGGCTGCCCAGTCCTTTCTTTGCCCCCAGGTCCCTTTATTCCATCAGAACGGCCCCTTAACCAAAAGGCAGTGGCTCGGCCCCCTGAAAAGCCGAAGCCATCTGCAAACTGCGCGGCCGAAAAACAGGCCCTGGCCTGGCCTCCAAACATGGGGGCTATGGGCCCCCTTCCCCCACCCTGACTCCCCTGGCCCAGTCTTCACAAGTGAGGCCCTGCAGCCTCCCTCCCCTCCACCTGCCTCTCTCTCAACTGGCCTCCCACCGTCATGGCTAAGGAGGGCCACTCCGCTGTCACAGGACTGCCTGCTCAAGGGCCGCTAACGGCCTCCTGCTTCGTATGGCAAGCAAATGCCGTCAACTTCCTGCGGCTCCCTGACTCACGTCCCCCCTCTTCCTCACCTCCTGGTGGGCTGGTCTCACCACCTCAGAACACGCTCTCAGCTCCCTCCGGGCTTTCGTCAGAATCCCCTCATCTCTTCCCTCCACTCTCTGAACCCAGTCCCAAGGGGCGAGTCACTGCTCTTCCAGGCCACTTCCTCGAGGCCCTGGCAGCTCTGGCCCTCGCTGGCCTCCGCTCCCCCGAGCCACCTGGGTTATGACCCTTCTAGGCGGCCCTAGGTTCTGGGGGGCCAGTCCGAGTCTCTCCCCCTCCAGGAGTGCTGGAGGGCGGCCCAGACATGGCCCAGAGACTCACCAGAGGGGGACGAGGACAGGGCCATGGTCCCGTAGTAGGAGAAGGCGCCCGTCTCAAACTTCATGTTCTCCTTCCCGGCCTCCACCTCCACCTTCCCCTGAAAGAACACGGGTCAGGGTTACAAACAGAGTTGAGAAGGAAAAAACATCTGGGAAGAAAAAGCCTGAGGCACGAGGGAGACGCGAGGAGTGAACAGGGCTGTGGGCCCCGTGGAGGAGCTAGTTCCAGAGCCCTGGAGACCCAGGGGCTCAACGGTGGCCTTGCGGGTGGAGGACGGGCAACGGGGAGCAGAGGCTCAAGGGCAGGAAAGCAGGTGAGAGGGCAGCTCAGGCACGGAGGGCAGGGCGGGGCAGGCGCACCTGCAGGACGAGGATAAAGTAGTCAGCCGGCTTGTTGCGGGTGTACAGGTAATGGCGGACGTAGTACTTGTTGTGCTCATCGAACTTGAGCTCCTGAATGACGTCTGGGTACTTGAGCAGCCGCAGCAGGATCTTCTCCGATATCAGAGAGGGGCTGAACTGGGGAACCTCTGGAGGAGGAGAGAGGATGATTTCACATGAGGCCAGGCTGGGCGGGGCAGTGCCTGGAACATGGTCACTGCTGTGCTGGACAGCTCCTCACTGCCTGGCCCTGCCTCCCCGGAGGGCATGACCTTGGCTCCGGCCTCAGTACATGCAGGTCTGTCACTGGTTGGGCCTGGACAGTGGCTCCTGCACTAATAAAACATGACCTCAGGCAAACTCTTTCACCTGTGCCTCAGTTTCCTCATCTGTAAAATAGGGATTTAAAACTTCATGGGGTCGCTGTTTGGTGAAATGGGATAACGGACGTAGGACACTTAGACACACGCTTGCCACATGCGAAGTGCCTAATAAACGTGACTATCACTACTGTCAGGATCCGTGTCATCAATAGCCCGGCAGGAAAAGCACAGGAGAGGGAAGGATCACAGCTTTAGCAAGTGAGGGCTGGGAAGGAAGTCAGACTGAGGGGAGAGGACAGAGCAGGCGGGCGTTCTCCTAATCAATCACCCGGGTCTCCAAGGGACCTCTGAGTCAGGGGTGAGAAGAGAGAAAAGTCATTGACCTAGAAGTCAGGTCCCGAGGGGCCCAGCAGATGCAGGCGGAGGGGAGGCAGAGAGACGAGAAGGGAGCTGGATCCAGACACTCAGAAAGGATGCGCATGCAGGGCTGTGGGCTGTACCCAGGGGGAGGGGGCATATGGAAGGGCCTCCTTCTCCCTCCTCAACGGGGAGCCCGGTGCCCACCTCAGGTCCTCCCAGCACAAAACAGCCAAAACAAAGCCGGATGGTTCCTGGAAGTTTGTAGCAGCAACCCACTAACGGGGAAAACAAACCGCAGGGATCTTCGGTGGGGATGGAAGGAAAACACCTCGCCCTCTCCCAGAGGCAGGCGCGCGTGCCCCAGGCCCTTCATCTGCTGTAGCCTTTGTCCCCTGGGGAGGAGTAACCAGAGGCCCAGTACGTCTCCCTCCGGGGCTGTATCCCACCGACACCCGAAGGCCCCCCCTCATGCTCTTACCCGTGGACAGGAAGCGATGAGCAGCCAGAAGTAGCTGAGGAGAAATTTTCACCTTGAGTTCATTGTCAGCATCCTTGAAGGCTGAGAAGTCACGCTTGTTCTTCTCAGATACCCGTTTCCGGCTTCGGTTGTCAGCTGCAAGAGAAGGAATCTGGAACTGAGAACAGCATCCCCCGAGGACTGGGGAACAGACTGGTACCCACCCGCCGACTCCCAGACCCGCGGCTCCTTCTTCCACCAGAAGCAGAAGCAGCAGTGTCTGCGCTGAGACACAAATGCTGGAAGGAAGGCGGCTCCTGCGGGCGCTCCGAGCAGCCCTGGTTGGTGCCCAGCCTCCCGTGCCCACCTGGGGACAGCAGGTGGGAGTCTGAGCAGAGCAGAGCAGGGCAGGGCGGGGAGGGGACTCACTGTACATATCAGACTCGTCCAGGATCTCGGACTTGATGATCTCCTCGATGACGTCCTCCAGGGTGACCAGGCCCAGCACCTCGTAGAAGGGGTCACCTTCACCCTCGTTGTTCACCTTCTGCACGATGGCCAGGTGGGACTTCCCTGCGGGGACAACATAATGAGTCAAACAAGAGCAGAGGGACCAGTCATGAGACTCCGCCACCAAAAGTTAACACATTTGGGGTCTTAAGTCACTGGGGTGGGGTCATGAATGGCATTTCTTCCCTTTTGTGCATTTCCTGAAGCTTCTATTGCAAACAGACATTGCTTTCATGGAGAGGAAAACCAAAAGTATTTTTCAGTTTAAAGGCATTTAATTAAGGACCATTTGTTTAAATAGAATGAAAATGGCAAGGCCCTGCCTGGTGCCGCGCACCAGGGGCTCCTGGGACCCCTGGGAAGGGGACAGACCCACCCTGACAGCTCGTGGACAGAGGCAGCATTGGTCAGAGCCCTGCGTGCACCAGCTGGACATGGGGCTCCCCAGGGGGCCCACGCCGCCCCCCATGGGCCTCAAAGGCCACTCACGTCCCTTCATCCAGTGCTCCCTGGCAAAACTTCCCTGCATGTATCCAGGGGCCATGATCCTGCCCAAGGCAAGGGCTCTCAGTACCCAAAGCCATTAACAAATTAGCCCAGGCTATAATTAGGCCAGGCAGGTACTGTAATTAGAGGGCCACCCTTGGAGGCAAGAAAGAAAGTTAGGAGGCAGAGGGTGGGGAGGAAGGACCCTCCACAGAAGCTCTGTGGGGCGGCAGGGCTTCCCAGGCCCTCCTTTGGGGTCCCACACTGCTCTCGTGCCCCTCGCCCCAGTGCGTGACAATGACAGGGTGACAGTCAAAAAGGGCCCGGCCCCCACTCTGGGTTGAACGGGACTGTGTGACCCACACACGGGGACACGGGTCTACAGCAGCCTAAGGGGAGAAGGCCCGGAGAGCTGTGAAGGTCAAGGCAGCTTCCCCTGCATGACCCAGCCTCAGCCCTGACTCTAGCACACAGTGCGCAGAGGATGTTCGCCAGGTCTCTAAGGCCTCAGGGAATCCCAGCCCCAGGATGCATCTCCATAACTCCTGGGGGCCTCTGAGGGAGAACAGAGACATGCCAGTTCTCGGGACCAGCATTTTTAAAAATAAAGTGAAAAATCGCAGAGTACACCACATGGGGGCAAGTACTTTTTTTGTTTGTGTGGTTGGTTTTTTTTGTTTGTTTTGTTTTAATTAATTAATTTATTTTTTATTTATTTTGGTTGCATTGGGTCTTTGTTGCTGTGTGCGGGCTTTCTCTAGTTGCGGTGAGCGGGGGCTACCCTTCGTTGCGGTGTGTGGGCTTCTCATTGCGGTGGCTTCTCTTGTGGAGCACGGGCTCTAGGTGTGTGGGCTTCAGTAGTTGTGGCACGCGGGCTCAGTAGTTGTGGCTCACGGGCTCTAGAGCGCAGGCTTAGTAGTTGTGGCGCACGGGCTTAGTTGCTCCGCGGCATGTGGGATCTTCTTGGAATAGGGCTCGAACCCGTGTCCCCTGCATTGGCAGGCAGGTTCTTAACCACTGCGCCACTAGGGAAGCCCTGTGTGGTTGGTTTTTTTGTGTGTGAAACTTTTCCACAAGGTGCCGGTCACTGTGGTATCCTTATTTCCAGTCGTGATCAAAAACCTTTCAGCGCTTTGCCAGGAAGAACCATGGGCTCGATTAAAACTTTCCAGTGTCTTCCAGAGCTGAGCCGGCAAGACCCAGAGCTCGGCCAAGGTCCTCAGCAGGCAGCAGGCAGTCAGGGCCAGAACCCCGGTGTCCGGCCCCCCGGCCTCTTCACCTGTCAGTGCTGCCCATGTAGGAGCGCTCCCTGGAGACAGAAAGGATGCTCTGAGGGGCCTGGGGCAGCCAGTTAAGCTGTGGCATCAGGCGGGAACCAGAATTAGAGCAAGGGAGCTTTTGCTGCTTCCAGACGGCACACCCTAATAAGCCTGGGAGCGCCCAGTGCTGGGGAGACACGCAGGCCCCCACAGGCACTCTGGTGGGTGGGCAGGTAAACAGGCACACATTTCAGGAGGCCCAGTTGGCGGCATGTCTCAGAATTCAGGGTCCCTAAGCTTGGACTTGGAAATTCCACGGGTAGGAACTTACTCTACAGATATAATTTTCAAAACGTAGAAAGACAGAACAAGCAAAGGGGTTCATTAGAACATTCTTTTTAACAACCTCAAACCTCGAGAGCAACGGAGCAGCAGTCCTTAACAGGAGCCACTGCTGTTCTGGGGAGAATGCAGCACGGCCGGATGAACCACGTTGTGGAAGGAAGCCCTGGAGAGGCGATAACGAGACAGAGTGCGTGCTGCCACCTGCCTGCGAGGGCCGGTGAGGTGTAAACTACCCTGTTAGTGTCTGGAGGAGATAACCATGGCCACCTTCGGGGATATTTGGAGTTTGAGGGAGGGGCCGTGTTATCCCTTACTTTATACCCTTCTATATCGTTCTACTTGCTAGGCATGTTCTACTTCTACAGTTTTGGTTTTTTTTAATTGAGAAAAAATGAAGGGGGAAAGACAAAATTAAAGCGAACAAAGTGAAACTGGTGGGAGGGGGTGAGCAAGGACCCTCCATGCCTAACCTGCCGCAGACTGAGCCCCGGAGAACAGGGTGGGTGTGGCTCAGTCCGCAGGTCCTTGCTCACAGCCCAGAAGTCAGAGCGCCTGCAGAGAAGACACAGCTCCAGTAATCTGAGAAAACGTCCCCGTCCCCACTGAACCCTCTGATTAACCCCCAGACTCAGAACAAGTCCTGACCCACAAAACAGTCACGGGTCACACTGGGCCTCACAGGGAAAGGTGGGTGGCTTCTCTGAAGGACCGAAATGCCCCTCCTGTGGATGAAACGAGCAGATTCCTTGAGCCCCTCTCAGCCCCCTCCCTGCCCCTCTCTGGGGCACCTTGGTTTTTGGAATCCACTGGTGGGTGTGGGCGCCCTCTAGTGGCAGCACCTTGCAGACAGGTACCCTGTAGGTAAGGCAACCTGGGGCACCGCCCACGGTCAGCCCTGCTCTGCAGGCTAAGAGCCTGGAACACTGCACTGACTGTGCTGGCCAGTTGGGCCGCATGCAAAGGTGCTGGGCTGGGGGCCAGTCAGTCGTCCTCTGCTGGCCCGGGCACAGGACCCTGGGCCATATCTGCCGCCTTCTAATTTATCTGCCCAGAGGGGCCATTCTTGGGTCGTAGCAGAACCATCTCCCCTCCTGGTCAGAGAACCTCTCTTGCCAAGGTCACCAATGACCTCCAACGGTGGGGTCTCAGTCTCAGATGACCTGCCCAGGCCACAGTCTCTGACAAGGGGCCAACTCTCTCCCTCCCCCTGGAAATCCTCCCTCTCCTTGGCTTCCAGGACACGGCTCTCCTGGTGTTCCTCTGACCTCAGGGCTGCTGCTCCTCCTTGATGAGAGAGGGTCCCAGGGCTCAGTCCTTGCACCTTGTCCCTTGCCTCTGGACTTTAAATACAAACTATAAGTCAAGGCGTCTCAAATAAGTATGAGCAACCCAGCCCTCTCCTGTGCTCTCTAGACTCACATATCCAGCCAGCTGCTCGCCGACAGCTAAGCTCCACGTGGATGTATAACATCCTGAACTTAAGTCGGCCAAAACCTAGCTCCTGCCCTTCCTCCAGACCTCCCCAATCTCCATCCATCCAGTGGATGAGGCCCTGGGGGAATAAACTTTGCCACCTCTATTTCTTTTCTTCTCTGGCCACGCTGTGCGGCATGCGGAATTTTAGTTCCCCAACCAGGGTTCAAACCCGGGGCCCCTGCAGTGGAAGCGCGGAGTCCTAACCGCTGGACCGCCGGGGAAGTCCCTGATTCCTGTTTCTCTACCCTTCTACATCCAACCCACTCAGCGGATCCCATCGGCTCTGCCTGCAACGGACACCCAGAATCCAACCTCCTCTGGGAGCCTCCACTGCTACTGCCGCGTGCTGAGCCACGTGCACCTCCTGTCACCCAGAGGGTGAGACCCCAAGTCTTCATCCTGGACCCGAGTCTACTCTCAACACAGCAGCAAGGGGGACCCTCTTACAGGAGAAGTTATAACGTCACCTCATGCTGTGCCCCAAACCCTCCAGTGGCTCTGTCTCACTCACGGTAGACAGCATACTCCTCGCAGCGGCCTGGGGCCCAAAGCCCTCCTGCTGCCCTGCTCTCTCACACTTGTGCCGCTCGGCCTCCTGGCTCTTCCTCAAACTCCTAAGGCTGCTCCCTCAGCCTGGCCTGCTCCTCCCACACACACCTGCCCAACTCAGCCTGCTTCGGGTCTTCCTTCACTGCTCAAATGTCACCTTGGCCTACCCAGAGGGCCTCACTGAGTACTGCAACACTTCCTCCAGCCCCGCAACCCTGGTCTTTAGTTTATCACCTACAATAAACAATAGAGGAATTCCCTGGTGGCGGAGTGGTTAAGAATCCGCCTGCCAATGCAGGGGACACAGGTTCGAGCCCTGGTCCGGGAAAATCCCACATGCCGCGGAGCAGCTAAGCCCGTGTGCCACAACTACTGAGCCTGCGCTCTAGAGCCCACAAGCCACAACTACTGAGCCCGCGAGCCACAACTATTGAAGCCCACGTGCCTAGAGCCTGCGCTCTGCAACAAGAGAAGCCACTGCAATGAGAAGAAGCCCATGCACCGCAATGAAGCGTAGACCCCGCTCACCGCAACTAGAGAAAGCCCGCGCACAGCAACAAAGACCCAACGCAGCCAAAAATAAATAAATTTAAAAAAAAATAGACCATGCTTGTTCATTGTGTTTGTCGTTTTATGGACCATCTTCTCCCACTAGATTGAGAGCTCCATCATATCAGAGGCTGTCGTCTGTGTTCCCAAAACTCAGAACAGCAAGCAGCACACAGTAGGTGTTCAATGAATATTTGTGGAATGGATGACACAGTTCATGTGGATGTGCCTTAGGAAAAGAAACATAACCAACGGGGGAAGGGGGAGAGGGACGGAGACTAGGCAAAGAATTATTCTGAATTTTAGTAATCAAGAAGTTTCTGTAGGGACTTCCCTGGTGGCGCAGTGGTTTAAACTCCATGCTCCCTTGGGCTTCCCTGGTGGCGCAGTGGTTAAGAGTCCGCCTGCCGATGCAGGGGACACGGGTTCATGCCCCGGTCCGGGAAGATCCCATGTGCCGCGGAGCGGCTGGGCCCGTGAGCCATGGCCGCTGAGCCTGCACGTCCGGAGACTGTGTTCTGCAATGGGAGAGGCCGCAGCAGTGAGAGGCCTGCGTACTTAAAAAACAAAACAAAAAACAAAAAAAAACCTCCATGCTCCCAATGCAGGGGGCCCAGGTTCGATCCCTGGTCAGGGAACTAGATCCCACATGCATGCCACAACTAAGAGTCTGCATGCCACAACTAAGGAGCCCATGTGCCACAACTAAGGAGCTGGCGAGCTGCAACTAAGACCCGGTGCAACCAAGTAAATAAATAAATATTTTTTTAAAAAAAGCAACAGGGAGGTGATGACTTTAAAAAAAAAAAGCAGCTTCTGAACAGTAATTCAGAAATTACTATTAACTGATTTACTATTTAGAATAAGAGGATCAACTTAGGACTTACATTTATGGTTCTCATTGTATGGAGTTTAAACCTAACATAGAATTTCATTTTAATGAGTTACCTCATTTGATTATTAGTATCCATTCAACTGGATAATTGGATTTTGGGGGGAGAAGTGGGGTGAGAAATGAAACATGAAAATTGACATGATACATCTACTCCAAAAGCTGAGAATCCCACGTTTTCCAAGGCAGTCCTTATTCAAAGAAAAGAAGGCTGAGACAATGTAGCAAAATGATTATATTCGGCTGCCCCATATGAAATTGCTGATATTTCACTATTTTTGACCAAAGAAAAAAAGACAATTGCAATTCATATGGTTTAACCTAACAGTATGGGGGTTTCAGTATGGTTTCTGTTTTCTTTTTTATACTTCCCTAAATAGAAATTCTAAAATTTCCATAACAATGGTATAATTAGAAAGAAACACATAAGAAAAGAAAGAAACTCTTAAAAATACTCTCACACTGCTTTGCTAGGGCTTGGGGCTTCCTCAGCCTTCTAAATTCAAGCACTGCTAGGAAGGGGCAACCTGGCTGTGGGGAAGGGAAGGAGGCACCTTGAAATTGCTGTCCTGAGGTCACCTCTGGGCCACATCTGGCTGCAAGCTTGCCCTCTCCGCCCTTGTCAGCCTTTGTCCAGGTCAGAAAGCTGCACGAGGCCTCTAGAAACCCCCGCGGGATCGGCAGATGCAGACAGCAAGCCTGGGCCTCTTTCACTGCCCTCTCCCACCTGGAAGAGGGGGCAAGCAGAGGGAGGACCTGCCTGAGTCCCTCAACAACCTCTTTACCCTTCCACCAGCCCGTTGGCACTCACTGCCCCCGCGCCGCCCCGCCCCAGTTCTTCCTTGCCCAGCACTTGGAAGGCTGTGGGCTGTGCCATCGGCTGCCTGGCATCCAGCTCCCCGCGGACCAGGACCAGGATGCAGCTCAGCCTGGCCTGCACCGTGATTCACTTCTCTCCATGAGCCCCCCATCCCTCGCCCGGTGCACAGCAGATGCTCCAAACTCTGCTAGAAACATACAGGGAGGTCTCCAGGGGCCCTGGAAAGCCCAGTCCTCCACCGCCCACAATGTCCATTTTAGCAAACAGCTGTGTCCTCCTCCCCCCCACCGCCCCTCCAAAAACCTTTATAGTCTCTCAAAGATCATAAGAAAAACACATTACTAGGTGCTGGGTTTCAAAGT
This sequence comes from Neophocaena asiaeorientalis asiaeorientalis, assembly GCF_003031525.2. Lineage (NCBI taxonomy): Eukaryota > Metazoa > Chordata > Mammalia > Artiodactyla > Phocoenidae > Neophocaena > Neophocaena asiaeorientalis. The sequence continues at coordinate 7,819,276 of NW_020173116.1, read as the reverse complement.
CCACAAGGGCTGCAAGAGGCCCTACTCGCCAGCTCCAGTTGCCTTTTCTCATGGGGAAGATCCAGGGGCCTCAGATCAGACGTGGGATTACCGCCACCCAAGATGGTGTCCTTGGCATCTCTCTCTGGCCTCTCTCTCTGGCCTCCCTGGCTGGCCTCCCGGCAGGTCCCACCTCCTGCCATCCCAGGTTCCAAGACTGGCCCTGAGCTCTCAGGCACCCCCCATGGTGAGAGGAGCTGGCCAGGCAGCCACCTGCCAAGTGTAGACCCATTGCCCAAGACATAGCCTTGGGCGATGGGCCTGCACTTGCAGACAACGGGCACCCTGATTTCCTGGGAATCCCCCTCCTCCGCCACCCTCCACCGGCCAGGGCAGGATTAGGACCGCAGCCAGCAGGAAGAGCCGTGGCCCATCCCAGCAAGAAGCCAGGGGCCAGGGTCATAGAGGAACCAGAGGGGCAGAGCACAGCCCTCCCAACTCAGCTCCAAGTGGGTGGGAGAGTTACATGCAAAAAGAATACTGCAGAGCATCCAGGGCAGAGAGGGCCGGCCGGACTGGGAGGGCCGGGTGGAAGTTGTTTAATCAATAAGCAATTTAAAAGAACAGTGAGAAAAATTTTTTTAGTTTTTTTAATTAAAAAAAAAACACTGAGGAGGTCCTTAATTTTAATATAAATTAAAATATAAGACTGTGGTGACTAAAAGAGTGCAGTACTGGAGAGAACAATGACATTTTTCCGTCATGACCTGGCAGTATGCGTCAAGATGTAAAATGTATAAGACCTTGGACTCCGTTTCTTTCACTTCTAGGAAAGACCTTAACACAAAGGAAGTGCCCAGGCCATGTGCGAGATGTGCCCAGGAGGGTCCACCCAGTGTGGTTTATGACACAGTACTGCAGCCACTCAAAAGGCTGATGTAGATATAGATTTATTTTAAAAGACGGTGGTTCACTGTTTGTGTAAAGCAGAAAGTTACAAAACAGGACAGTAAGAGCAATACTGGTTTCTTTTGCTTTTGCTTGATGCATTTTAAAGTCAACATGTTTTACTTTTTACATTTATAGTCAGAAAGGAGAAGAAGGATGTGTCATTTTGAGGGGGAGAGGCAATACAGTTCATTGCTGACTCACTAGAAGAAAACGCAACAAAAACATCTGGGGTGGTAGGATGAGGGTGACTTTGACTTTTATTTCTTAATCATTTTCCACCTTTCTAAAAGTTTCTATGATAAATATATTACTTTTATTTTAATTAAAAATACAAGGTACACTTTTCTGCACCTCACATGTTGCCCTCAGAGAGGTCACTGGAGCGCAGAGCTGCTCCCCACTCCGCGGCCCGAGAGCTCGGATTGCGGGCACCAGTATGGATGCGGATCTGACCCTCTCCCTTCTGCTGATGAACACATTATTGTTGCCAGGTTTTTTTCTACTGCAAACAATGCTGTAAGGATAATCCCTGTATGTCCACCATTTCTGACCCACGTGAGATACATTGATAGTTGTGGAGTCACAGGTCAAAGGGCAAATTTGATAGAAAACTCCCAGTTGCCCTCCCCAGTGTGGGTCCCGGTTTACACTCACCCGGGCGGTTCTTGACTCATGACTCCTTGTCCAGATGAGGCTCAATATACAGCAGGTGCCCGACAGGCAGCTAGCCAATGAATATCACCAGTGAAAATACCGCATTATAGCGGGTTATGTTTTTGTTTGGTTTTGATAAATTTATTTATTTTATTTTTATTTATTTTTGGCTGCATTGGGTCCTCGCTGCTGCGCGCCAGCCCTCTCCAGTTGCAGCGAGCGGCGGCCACTCCTCGCTGCGGTGCACAGGCCTCTCATTGCGGTGGCCTCTCCCGTTGCGGAGCACAGGCTCTAGGCGCGTGGGCTCAGTAGTTGTGGCTCGCAGGCTCTAGAGCACAGGCTCAGTAGTTGTGGCACACGGGTTTAGTTGCTCCGCGTCATGTGGGATCTTCCCGGACCAGGCCTCGAACCCGTGTCCCCTGCGTTGGCAGGCGGATTCTTAACCACTACGCCACCAGGGAAGCCCCAACGGGTTATGTTTTTAAAAGGAAGTAAATGAAAATGTAAGGCAAGACAAAAGGTAAAACAGAGTAAAGCAGAAAAAAAAAGACAGTGATAGGAGGACAGCTGCATGGAAAAGAGAAATGGAAATGGAGACACTGGGGCCCACTTGCCAAAACAGACAGGGGTCTGCAGGTAAAAGGGGTTCTAGAGACTGACCAGGAGATCGACAAGCCGAGCCACCCCGAGCAAGACGACAACGCAGTCACGGCCCGTCCGGGACCTTTCAGAACAGGGTCTCCCAAGGGGGTACTCATCCCTTACACGGTTTCTGTTTATTTTTAATCCAAGATAAATAAGCAACTTTAGCTTTTGTTTCTACACAGACTGACCACGGGTGGGCCTGGACCAGGCCTGCAAGCCAGCTGGTCACCAGTCACCGCAGGTGACCACGGGGCTCCGGATGTCCTGCACATACACATTCACTCATACTCCAGCAGACTGGGAGCCAGTGCAGACAGGGGTTTACACACGACGTGGAGTACACGGGACCAAAGCAAAGCTCGCAAAATGGACAGTTGCTTAACAACTGTCTGGGCAAGGAAATCCCAGAATGAAGAGCACAGATGCCAACAAAGGCCAGAGCTGCCCTTCTCACCACCTGCTGCCTCAACCAGCACCGGGGTAAAATCACTAAGGATGGAGTCAGGGCTGAGTGACTGGCCAGAACGATTCAAAACAAAGAAAACTATGTGAAACACAGACGTCCAGCCACTGTCAGTAATGATGAATCCCAGCAAAAGGGTATTTTGTGCCTTGAGAAAGTATATAAAGTGTGTGCTAGAGATAATAGGAAGTGGTAACTATTAGCAAGACATTTTTAAATAATGGTTATTCCATTTTTACTTCTTTAAAATTGTTTTTCTTTGTTCTATAATATATGTATTAGAAAAACAGTATATGTATATAATTTTTGAATGAATGGAGATACAAATTAAAAAAAATTTTTTTCCTAATAGGGTCCACAATCAAAAAAGTTTAAAGAACTCTGTTTAGAACAGCCTTGAAAAGGTGGCCACACCTTCGCTGTCCCTTTGCACCGTAGATGCTTGGGTGTCCCCCCTCAGGGTCTACTTCCCCCCAGGCACTGAGCAGTCAGGGCGAGCACTTTTGGGGGAGGAGGGCAGGGTGCTGTCCCACCCTTCCCCTCCCCCCATCAGAGCATCTCCTACGACCAACCCCACTCTTCACAGGAGGAAACCCCAGCTCAGAGAGGTCCTGCCCAGAATAGCACTGTGAGGAGGTGAGCAAGCTGGGATTCAGAAATGGGACTTCTCCAAATAGCCTTCTTTTAACCCAAGCGCCCCAGGGGTCAAGCTGTTGACAAATGGATGTGGGGGAACCCTAAGACTGTTCTCTAATTCTCAGGACAGGTCTTCATGGCTTTGATTTTTCAGTTAACTAGTAGTCTTTAATTTTTAACCTTTTATGATGGAAAATAAAAGCCTATACAAAAGGAGAGGAAATAATATCATTACACCCTTCACCTACCTTAAACAATTAACAACTCCTCTGGCCAATCCTGTTTCCTCTTTCACCCCACCAGCTCCACTGGTTTATTATGAAGGAAATCCCAGATCTTATCTGTAAACATCTGTAACTTTTACCCAAGCATTTTGGTGAGTATCTCTAAAAGTTAAGGACCCTTTAAAAAAACAAAACCACAATAGTATCATCACACCCAAACATATAATTCCTTAAGACCATCAACAGTCAGCGCTCTAACTTCCCCAATTTTCTTGTAATTTTTTTTTTTACATCTAACTAATTTTTACATGTTTTTTTTTTCTGATTGTGGTAACAAAAGTAGAAAGAAGGAAATTAAGATCACTTTTAATCCTACCTTCCAAAGATAAGTACTGGTAACTGCTTGTTTTCTTTGGTCTTTTAAAATTAACATACATAGATAAAATATTATATATTTTCTCCACAAATTGGATCATAATGTAAATAGTTTTATACTCCGTTTTTTTTTTTTTTGTTTTTTTAATGTTGAGCCTTCTTTTAATTTATTTATTTTTATTTTTGGCTGTGTTGGGTCTTCGTTTCTGTGTGAGGGCTTTCTCTACTTGTGGCAAGCGGGGGCCACTCTTCATCACGGTGCGCGGGCCTCTCACAGTCGTGGCCTCTCTTGTTGCGGAGCACAGGCTCCAGACGCGCAGGCTCAGTAGTTGTGGCTCACGGACCTAGTTGCTCCGCGGCATGTGGGATCTTCCCAGACCAAGGCTCGAACCTGTGTCCCCTGCATTGGCAGGCAGATTCTCAACCACCGTGCCACCAGGGAAGCCCTTGTACTCCGTTTTTTAAATACTTTGCATTCTTTGTATTTGCCCGTGTCACAGAAATATTTGTAAAAACTGAATGGCCTGATAATATTTCATTGCACACATGTGTACATAATCTCAAGCCCCATTGGGCTCTTAAACTGTGCCCTTCCCCTTCTTCTGCCAATATGAAAATCCTCGTAATAAATATATTTGGATCTATCTCCATGTCCTTAAGATAGATTTCTAGAAGGGGAATACCTGGGTCAAAGGAGAGGGTTTTTTGTTTTCTTTTTTAAGTTTCTTAAGTTATCTAAGGAGTGAGCTCAGACCAACTGCTGGTGTCTTGGTCCTCAGAGATGTGGAAACCTCTCCTGGAGGACACTGCCAGGGATGGTGCGGAGGGTGGGGAGGAACACAGAGAACTAGAGCTACATTACACAGTGGAAATAAATAAAGTGCAGAGAAGACGCTGGCCCGGCTGACATGCCTGTGAGCGGAGGAAGGCACCACCAGCCTCCTTTTGACTTTGGACCCTTCCAGCAAACTGCTTCTCTCTCTTTCCACCCATCCTCTGGTCTCAGGAGCTCCCCTGGCCTTTCCCCCTGGAATCCCAGCTCCTGGCCATCTGGCCTCCC
>NW_020173116.1:7810026-7814112 GCF_003031525.2 Neophocaena asiaeorientalis asiaeorientalis | reverse complement strand
AAGGAGAAGCCCCTTCCTCACCACTCCCCGCAGCACCACTCACAGACTCAGCACACTTACTGCCTTCAGAGGCATCTGCTCTTTTGGATCTGTTTGTGCAACCAGCTAGTAATCTACGGGCAAATCAACCGAAAAACTGGACCACTGTCAATGAGCCCACATGTTGCATGTTATTCATGAAGATATAACAGGAAATTCTCTTAAATGTTAACATCAAGATAACATTAAGTCTGGGACTAGTTTTCTCCTGAACTAACCTAGTAATCCTATCCCCCGTCACAAAAAAAAAAGGTTTTTTGTTCTGTTTCCATTGGTGAAGCCCAGTTGGTTCCTGGTAATCATACACGTTTCCAAATAATTTGTAAACTATTAAAATCATTCTAGACCTTGATATCAAAATCTGAAGGAGAAAAGAAAAAAAAAACCCTAAAGAAGGAGAAAAACTGCAGCAACATTGCCGGTGATGTAAGACGCTTATACTGGTTGTCTGAAGGAGAAGCAGGAAACGGGGAGGGAGAGGGTGAGATAATTACTTGCTACGTTCAAATTTGCTCGCCTAAACTGAAATATTAGTTAAAAGAGGGAAAAGGACTCAATTATTAGGCAATTATTTTTCCTGCCACAACAAACAAGCAAACAAAAACCTAACAGGGACACCTTGTAATAATATCTTCCTCAATGTTTTTTTTAATGGCAGAACAAATACTTATAGGCCTATCTCTCTCATGAACGTAGATGTCAAAATTCTAAACAAAGGTATTGGCAAGTCAAATCCAATGACGCGTAAAAAGAATACATCACGGCTAAGTCAGGTTTATTCCAGTTATACAACAAATATTTAAGGGTTAACGTTCAAAAATCAATCAGTATAATTCAGAAAAAAAGGAGATTAATCATTCAATCATCTCAGCAGATATTTAAACAAGAATGCCCACTGTCACCAGGTCAATATGATCCTATATGTCCTAGGCAGTGAAAAAGGCAAGAACAAGATATAAAATGTATAAAGTTTAGCAGTAAATAAATAAAATTGCCATTATTCATAAGCAACATAATTATATGTGTAAAAAAGCCAAAAGAATCTAAAATAAACTATTTGAATTAAATATTGTTTGGCAAGGTCAATGAATTCAGAGTCACTATACAAAAATTAACTACATTTCTCTATCCTTGTGAATATATCTAGTCTCCAACCCTAGTTCCTGTCAGAGCTTCCAAAACCCTTGGATTTCCTGAGTGACAGGAGTGCCTTTGTGATGTTAATAAGACGACTCTAGGGAATTCCCTGGCGGTCCAGTGGTTAAGACCCCGGGCCCTCACTGCTGAGGGCCCGGATTCGCTCCCTGGTCGGAGAACTAAGATCCCACAAGTTTCGGGGAGGAGCCCCAAAAAAATAATAATAATGTTGATAACTCTAGGTGGGACCCTAGAGAGAGACTGGAGACGGGTCACCAGTTAAACTGAAGAGGGCACAAAAGGCCCTACCTCCAGGGAAGGCCAATGGCTTAATCAAGCATATGCTAAGGAAGTCCTGATGATAAAAACTCTGGATCCCAAAGCTCAGTGGAGCATCCAGGTTGGTGAACACACCGATGTACCAGGAGGGTGACACACTCTGGCTCCAGAGGGAGAGGGCATGGAAGCTCCCTGTCCCTCAGACAGACCCCATCCTAGGTACATTCTTTAAAATAAAACTGTAATCATCAGTGTAGCACTTTCCTGAGTTCTGTGAGCCATTCTAGCGAATTATCAAACCTGAGGGGGAATCATGAAAACCCCTGAGTGTATAGCCACTTGGTCAGATGTACACAGGTGGAGGGGACCCCACTTGAGGCTGGCATCTGAGGTGAGAGCCGTCTCTGGAGGACTGAGCCCCTACACCCATGGGGACTGATGCTAATGCCAGGTGATTGGCACCAGAACTGAACTGCAATACACCCTGGTTGGAACAATCTGTAACAAACAAATGAAAAATAAAACTTTAAAGACACTGCTTAAAATCACCAAATACCTAGCAATAAATCAAGAAAAGAAGTGTAAGACTTCTCCACAGAAAATGACTATATTATTGAAAGAAATTAAGAGAGCATGAACTAATGGAGGGGTAACCATGTTTGTAGACTGGAAGATTCATTACTATAAAGATGCCAAGTCTTCAAGTTATCTATAGTCAATGCAATTCCATAAAATTCCCAGGCAAAAAGGTTAAGAATAGTCAAGACAATCTTGAAGAGCAAAGAACAAAGTATTGAACATTATCAGGTACCAAAGCTTACTGTAAAAGTACTGCAATTATGTCAATGCAGTATTGGAACAAGGAAAAATAAAAAGACCAATGGAAGAGGGTCCAGACCTACAGATATACCATGGTTCAGTGAGGAAAGGACAGTCCTTTCAATGAGTTCTACTGAAGTAGTTGGACATCCATATGGATTTTTTAAAAAAAGAATCTTGACCTGTAACACAACAAAAACAAAAATAGGGCTTCCCTGGTGGCGCAGTGGTTGAGGGTCCGCCTGCCGATGCAGGGCACACGGGTTCATGCCCCGGTCCAGGAAGATCCCGCGTGCCGCGAGCGGTTGGACCCATGAGCCATGGCTGCTGGGCCTGCGCGTCCGGAGCCTGTGCTCCGCTGCGGGTCCAGAAAGATCCCACATGCCGCGAGTGGCTGGGCCCGTGAGCCATGGCCTCTGGGCCTGCGCGTTCCGCGGCGGGAGGGGCCGCAACGTTTGGACATCCATATGGATTTTTTAAAAAAAGAATCTTGACCTGTAACACAACAAAAACAAAAATAGGGCTTCCCTGGTGGCGCAGTGGTTGAGGGTCCGCCTGCCGATGCAGGGCACACGGGTTCATGCCCCGGTCCAGGAAGATCCCGCGTGCCGCGAGCGGTTGGACCCATGAGCCATGGCTGCTGGGCCTGCGCGTCCGGAGCCTGTGCTCCGCTGCGGGTCCAGAAAGATCCCACATGCCGCGAGTGGCTGGGCCCGTGAGCCATGGCCTCTGGGCCTGCGCGTTCCGAGGCCGGAGGGGCCGCAACGGTGAAAGGCCCGCGTACTGCAAAAATAAATAAATAAATAAACAATAAAAATAAATTCCGGAAGGATTATAGATCGCTAAGGTAAACAATACAGCTTCCAGAAGATAACACAGGATTCTAGCTTCCTGACTTTCATATAGGCAAAGAATCTTCAACTGGGAATCAAAAGCACTAACCACCACAATGGATGATAAGCAGATGAGAACGTGCTCAGCATCATTAGTCACTAGGGAAATCTATATTAAAATCACAATGAGATACTACCACACACCTACCTGATGGGTTAACTAAAATAAAATAAATAAAGAGCCAACAATACCAGAGTTGTGAGCATAGGAGTGGAAACAGCTACAAGCACTTTGGAAAACTGTCTCCTCTATGCCTATACGATGCTCTAGCATTTCTACTCCCAGACATATTCCCAGCAGAACTGGCTACATATAGTCACCAGAAGACATGCCAAGAGTGTTCTTAGTGGCATTATTTGTAAGACTCTCAAAGTGGAAACAATCCAAACGTCCACCAACAGTACCATGGTGGTGTGTTTCTATCATGCAATACTATACAGCAACGAAAAGAGAATGAACTACAGCTACAAGCAACATGCGTGAAGTTCATAACCTTAATGTTGAACAGAAGGACCCGGACGTAAGAGTATATACTATACGATTCACTTATAAAAGTTCAGAAACAGAAAAAATTGACCCATGATGATTTGGGGGGCAGGGGCAGTAACTGGGAGGGTGTGCAGGGGGCTTCTAAGATATTGATAATGTTCTATTTCTTGAGCTAAGAGGTATTTACACAAGGGTGCTCCTTTGTGAAAACTAGCAAGCTGAATACTTACGATTTAAGCACTTTGCTTCAACAGAAACTTTACTTTAAAACAAATCTAGGAGCTTCCCTGCTGGCACAGTGGTTAAGAATCCGCCTGTCAATGCAGTGGACACAGGTTCGAGCCCTGGTCCAGGAAGGTCCCACATGCCGCGGAGCAACTAAGCTCATGTACCACAACTACTGAGCCTGCACTCTAGAGCCCGCGAGCC
>NW_020173116.1:7798935-7809996 GCF_003031525.2 Neophocaena asiaeorientalis asiaeorientalis | reverse complement strand
CCGTGCACCTAGAGCCCGTGCTCTGCAACACGAGAAGCCACCATAATGAGAAGCACGCGCACCACAACGAAGAGTAGCCCCCGCTCGCCGCAACTAGAGAAAGCCCACGCGCAGCAACGAAGACCCAATGCAGCCAAAAATAAATAAATTATAAAAAATAGAACAAATCTAGGTCGTTGCCGAAAGTGAGAGGTTGGGCAATAAAAAATTTTTGTAACTATGTGTGGTGATGGATGTTAACTAGACTTACCACAATGACCGCTTCACAACATACACATACAGCAAATCATTTTGTTTTACACCTGAAACTGATATAATGTAATGTCAATTATATCTCAATTTTTTAAAATGTAGAACTGACAGTAAATTTTCTAGCCTGGGGTTACTGGAATATCCCAATCTTCTGGTCTTTTTCTCAATACCTACAACCCCCCTGAGAAGTGACACAGAACAGCAGTCAAGGGCTTGGCCCGTGGAGGGGAGCAGTCTGGGGTGGCCACTTAGCTGTCATGTGGCTGAGAATGAAAGATTCTCAGCCTCTCTGAGCCTCAGTTTCCTGTCTGCAGTGCCTGAATTCAGTATTCAACAAAGGCTAACCATTCGTGAAGGCACTTCTTCCTTCTTTAACGATCCCTGCTCTACCCTCTTCCACAGGTTGGGTCTGGGGCATTTCTGGGGAGACTGGGCCTCTTGGGGAGCCTCAGTCCCTTGGATCCCCCTCTTGTTCCTGTTGCTTTTCTATCACAGCGTCTTGCCTCCCTAACTGGGGCACCAGGGAGGACAGGTGACTGGTGGATCCTGAGATGAAAGAACCCACATAGAGGCGCAGCTGGTAAATGTGGCCACGCTCCTTTCCCAGACATCTCCCCAGAGCAGCGACCCCCAGGCTGTGCTTCTGCAGTGAGACCACAAAGGCGCTGGCCATCAGGACGGCTGCCTGAACTTTTCCCAATGTGTGGGAAACAAATAACTGAATGAGGAGCATCTCCTCAGTTTTAAGTTACTTTTCTGGACATTTTTTTCTTAAGCTCTGGCTTCTGTTACCCTTAACGTACATGCTAGGGTCCAGATAAGATGCCACCTGAATTAGCGTGCAATTGTATAGCAGGCTCTTTTGACCTCAATGTATTCATAATTCCAAGAAAGACACCACGCCCAGACAGTGGGGCAGCTGCCACCCAAGCCAGTACGTGAGAACCACCGTGGCCCAAGTGGCTGTCAACACCAATGGGGGTAGCTTTTGGATCGTAATAACAATAATTTTTAAAACAGCTGACATTTATTGCACGACAACATGGTACCAGGCGCTGAGCTGAGCCCCGTACGTGCCCTACCTCATTCTGTCCTCCCCACAACCTCCGGGTTGGGTGCTGTCATTCATGTGGATGACCAAATCACCAGCCACCAAAGAGAAATTTCTCTGAGCCCAAAAGTCAGTCACTATTTTGAGCCTTTTACAAAATGAACTCCACTGCACAAGCGTTTGCTCCCTTTTTAAACTTACTCTCGACAAAGTTTGATGAGAGACGGACGTACATTTAAAGCAGGACTCTAGGTGACTGCATATGTACGCGCGCGCGCGTGTGTGTGTGTGTGTGTGTGTGTGTGAGAGGAGAGGGAGCGCCTGCCTGGAATGGATAAATCTGTGTGTCTGTCTGCCGGTGGGTGTGGGTAACAGTGTGTAAAAGGATGCCTGAGTGTGTGTGGGATTGAGCTTGCCTGTGTGTGACTGGGTAGGTGGGTGTGTATGTGTGCATGTATGTGTGTGCATGTGTGGACGTGGGTGTGTGTGGGTGTGGATGTAGGTGTGGGGTCATGTGTGTGAGTGTGTGGATGTGGGTGTTTGTGGGTGTCAATATAGGTGTGGGGTCGTGTGTGTGCGTGTGTGGACATGGGTGTGTGTGGGTGTGGATATAGGTGTGGGGTCATGTGTGTGCGTGTGTGGACGTGGGTGTGTGTGGATGTAGGTGTGGGGTCATGTATGTGAGTGTGTGGACATGGGTGTTTGTGGGTGTGGATGTAGGTGTGGGGTCGTGTGTGTGAGTGTGTGGACGTGGGTGTTTGTGGGTGTGGATATAGGTGTGGGGTCGTGTGTGTGCGTGTGTGGACGTGGGTGTTTGTGGGTGTGGATATAGGTGTGGGGTCGTGTGTGTGCGTGTGTGGACGTGGGTGTGTGTGGGTGTGGATATAGGTGTGGGGTCATGTGTGTGAGTGTGTGGACATGGGTGTTTGTGGGTGTGGATGTAGGTGTGGGGTCGTGTGTGTGTGTGCGTGTGGATGTGTGTGGGTGTGGATGTAGATTTGGGGTCGTGTGTGTGCGCGCGTGTGTGGATGTGGGTGTTTGTTGGTGTGGATGTAGGTGTGGGAATGAGCCTGCCTGGGGCGGTGCAAGGGGTTGAGGGAGGGAGGCTTCCTTCCAACCAAGGCTCCTGGCTGCCAGCTGGCCAGAGACCAGGCGTTCCAGAGAGCCCGGTGAAACCAGTCTTTCGAGAACCCTGCCCAGGTCACGGTAAATAGGCCCTGCAGCAGGGAAGAGACTCTGGCTATAACGTCTGGGGAATGTTCCAGCAATCCTAGGTTTAAGCCCCAACGAAACAGGCTGGCGGCCGCACACCCCAGCCCTCTGGGCTCACCTTGTCAGCCACAGAACGCAGCCCAGCCCTCAGTCTGTGGAAATCCTCCTAGACACTCCGCCTAAGAATCCCAGGGATAAAAAGGGATTTCACTTCTTATCAGAGAAGAAATCTGAAGAACCGATCTAAACTGTGTTCCAAAAAGCAGAGCACAAAATTGTACGTAGACAGTGATTTCAATGTGAAAACACGTAAGGGCAGCTAATGAGAGAGAGCATGGCTGTAAAAATGAAAATGATTTTGAGCCTGTTGTCTTGTTACAAGATTTTTTAAACTTTTAAAAAAAAAGATTAAATTTCTAAAAAGTTATCAAAGTAAATTAAAATATTAAAAGTGCTACTTGGGGCTTCCCTGGTGGCGCAGTGGTTGAGACTCAGCCTGCCGATGAAGGGGACACGGGTTTGTGCCCCGGTCCAGGAAGATCCCACATGCCGCGGAGCGGCTGGGCCCGTGAGCCATGGCCGCTGAGCCTGCGCGTCCGGAGCCTGTGCTCCACAACGGGAGAGGCCACAGCAGTGAGAGGCCCGCGTACCGCAAAAAAAAAAAAAAAGTGCTTCTTTCTAAGTCACAGGCTTCTGGATTGTTTGGTTTTGATTTCTGCCTGTTTTCAAAGGTTCTGATAATGATATGTAGGTCTTTTTAATTAACATTAAGGAAAAGAAATTCCATAATAAATGGAACAGGAATACAGTAAGTAGTCCAGAATCCAGTCTCTGAAATGAGCCAGGAGTCCTTTCTGTAGCCACAAAGCCTTTTACAGATGGATGTCCTGGGACGCTCAGGTGTGATGAGAGGGGTAACCCGAGGTTCAGGACAGGAGAGCACCCTGTCATAGGGCAGCTGTGCCCAATGGCAGATGGAGGGGCTCGGAGAACAAGGGGAGAGGACTGGATCAAACGGCAGCACCAGGAAGCTGCTCTCCGTCCTCTTAACTGAGGGCCACCTTGGGCACCTCTAGGAAATTCCATAACCATAACCCTCACATACTCCTGGCAAGTTCTGCTGAGAAGTTCTGCAGAACTCAAAACTCACTAAGGCCAAAGGAAGGCAGAAAGAGAGAGCCAGCCCTAGGACAGCCAAGGCAAGCTGTCCCTCCCCACAGGCTGGGCTGAAGGAACCAGGGGGCTCCCCTAAAATCAATCACCAAGTCAGCGACAGAAGGGTCCGGTCCGCCCTCCCCCTCTAGGCACACTCCCCTCTTAGAGAGTGTCTGATAAACAGGCTTGCGGCCCCTGCCTTCGAGGAGACAGACTGGCAGGAAAACGTCATGCGAGGCACCATTCCTTTCCCTCAAGGATATCCTAGCTGTTCAGTTACCTGGTTCATCAGCAGGACAGCACTACCTCGGGAGACGGGCACACAGTGGTGGCACCTCCCAGCCCCTCTGGAAAGGACTGAGAGGCGGTCACATATGCAGAAGCAGTTTCCCCCAAAGTTGGGGCACCAAGGGCTGAGAAGCTCATTTCTCACCCTGTGGTCTTGTCCAAGTGCTCCCAGAACAAGAAGCACAGACAGGAAAAGTACTGTGTCTATTCCCCCTCGAAGATCCAGCTGAAATGTCAGATTTCTACTGACAAGACAAGCAAGGCTCCGGCTTCCGGAGGGTCCCCTGCTCCTATCCATTTCTCCTGCAGGACACAGGAGAAGTGTGGTTTTGTGTTTCTGTGCACTGTTTTCCATATTAAACATCTGTCCAGTACCTCCTGTCCTGACCAGAGAAGTCCAGGAAAACTCTAGAGCTGGTCTTTTGAATTAGAAATACAAGACTTTTGACAAGTAAAGATCTAAGAAGCTCTTATTAGGGCCTGGCCGTAAGGCAGAGCCTTCCAGTACACAAATAATAGCTTTAGGAAGAGATCTGTAAACAGAAGATGGGTGAGGGGCTCTCAGCTCTGGCTCCCCTATGGAAGCTGGCACACGGGCTGCACACACACCACACTGAAGAGAAAGTGAGCAGCAGCCTGGCCAGTGTTTTGTCAGTTGCCCCGCTGGCATCTCTGCCCCGACAGGCAGCTCCTGTCACTCGCTCAGATATACTTGCCCCGGGGGAATCTTCTTGAGATCAGATCACCAGCTCAGTTCAAGAGTGTTTCCAGGTGGAGCTGTCCGAGATCGGGTGTAGAGCTGCCTTCGCTCTCCACTCCGGAGGCCGCCCTCTCCCAGAACCTCATGACCACTGTCCCATTCCCACAGCCGGGCTCAGCACTCGCCCTATGCGACCTCCCCAGGAGGCTCCCCAAACCAGGCCTGCATGGCTCTTTCTCATCTTGCCAGAGAGCCGCTAGGGCCAGGCTTCTCCATGCCTCACACGCTCTGCCTGCTCTCAGTTGGCTCCCAAACCTTTCAGCCGGGTCCCCGCCTCACTCCCGAGCCCCACGAGGCACTTCCCCTGCATACCTGCCTGGATGGACCGCACCCTCGCGCTGCTTGGGGTGGTCCAGGGCCAGCGGCACGGGCATCATGTGAGAGCTTGTCAGAAAGGCAGACCCTTGGGCCGCACCCCAAACCCACTGAGTTCTCATCTGCGTTTGAACAGAATATCTAGGCAGTCGGGCATTCTTTGAAGCGCCAGATGCTCCGGGTGCACACAATGCTGGGCACAGAAGTCGGATAAAGGGTGACACCATTATTATTTAGCACCACCCCTCCCTCCGCCCTCACCAAACTGGCTCTGCTCCCTCCTCTGCCCACTCCCGTCAAATGACAACATCAACTTGAATCCCAGGCAAAAACCTCAGATGTTCACAGCTACTTCCCACCCCGACTAATTATCACTGGGCTCTGTCATTCTGACTGCAGAAGCGTCTGGAGGCCTAGGCCTTCCCGGGTCCCACCGCGCCTACCTGTCTCCCTGGTAGACAGCGGCTGCTGTGAACAGGGCTGTGTTAGTCCTCTGACTCCCAAAAGCTAGCACACGGTCTGACACACAGGCTTCCAAAAGTTAGATGTTTGTTGAACAAATGAAAAGAACAAGCAGGTGGAGGGAAATAAGATACTTAAGGTGCTCCAGACGGGAGGAACCCAAAGCAAATGCAAAAATTAGGCAGCCTGTATAAAGTTGTTTCAGGAATAATATTAAGCAGGTGGGGAAAATGTGATGTGACATAGCTGGAAATATGGGAGGAGTTTTCGAGAAATTATTTCTAGCTTTTTCCCTCCAAAATATAACTCACGAACTGTCTATGAGGAGCGGTAATTGTCTATGAGGAGCGGTAACAGTCTATGAGGAGCGGTGCAAGGTTACCCCAGGGGTCAGTGACCAAAGACTAAAGAAGAGCTGAACGCCTGGGAGGGGCAGGAATGCCCCGGAGGGAGGGGAAGGGAGGGGCACTGCAGAAGCTGGAGGGTGGGTTTCAATGAGGGGCGGAGCTTCCAAACTCTCAAGTGGAGAGTTCATTCATTACTGTGCTTCCAGAGTCTGGGGGAGCATCTGTGGTGAAGGAAAAACACAGCAGGGCCAGGAGCAGCCCAGGGAAGCTTCGTTTTAAGATTTCGAGCTGTAGCCAAACTCAACCAAAACTCCCAGTACTGCGAACATTGTAGACGAGGTTTAAGTGGAAGGACCAAGGTTCAAATTGTAGGAGCCTCTCAGTGGCCTCACAGTTCTCACCAATTAGCGGGTCTTACTCCTGAGGGCCTGCAGCACCAGGCCTGTGTCTTGCACATAGCACGGGGTTCAGTAAACAGCGACGGCTGCCTTGAGCTGGAAGGCAGAAGCGGCTGGGAAGCTCTCGCCTCGTTGCTTTGGTCCCTAGGCGAAGCTCAGCGCCCCCAGGCCTGCAATGACTCTCTGAGCCTGTCTCTAAGTAGGAGTATATTCATGACTCCCATTAATGAGTGAAGCCATGTCAGCTCTCGATGGTCAAAGACGGCTTATTCACTGAGAACCTGAGGCACAGGGAAGGAGAACCAAGACTCCACACTCTGCTTCTCAGTCCCTGACCTGAACCTCTGATACATGTGTCACTGCAGGAGCACCTCCTGGCTTTCTCGGGGCAGCTGGAAATGTCAAGTCCCTGGATAACAGCACAACACACCCATTTTTCTTTAGCCCTTATCAGCTCGTCAAAATTCTAACACTTCTGGAATGCGGATAATTCTCTCTCAAACCTGACAGGTCATTCTTTCATTCAGTGACTTTTTATTGAGGTCTTACTATGTGCCAAGAACCATGTCACGTGCCAGGGATATATTGCTGAACAGAACTTAGAGCCCTGCCCTTTGGAACTTACATTCTAGTGGGAAGAGACAGACAATAAAAACAAAGTGAACTGGTAAATTGTACAGTTGTTAGAAAGTAGTATGAGAAAAAGAAAAATGAGCACAGGGTAGGTCTGGGTAGATCAGGAAGGTCAAGGTGGGAAGGGGGTTACAGTTTTAACTAGGATGACAGGAAGGCCTCACTGAGAAGGTGAAGTTGAAGCAGACCCAAGGGAGGGGAGAGTAAGCCATGCAAAGTCTGGGAAGAACATTCCTGCCTGAGGGAACAGCCAGGGCAAAGGCTCTAGGGTGGGAGTGTCCTCGAGGCCAGGAAGGCTAGCAGGGCTTGCCAGAGACAGCCATTCGCTCGTTGCTCATTCATCGTTTAACAAACATTTACTGTTAATTTCTTCACTAGCAACTGAGTGGAGAAAACACTAATAAGGCATGATCCCAACCCTTAAGGAGCTTATACTGCTGGTGGGTAAGGTGGAGATAAAATGACCTGAAAAGAGGATTTTACACCAGCAGCGGAAAGACTCTGGCAGAATTCAGGACCCTCACCCAACCTGGAGGTGCCAAAGAGTCCCCTGAGGCGCAGAAAAGACCCTCGGCTAGACTAGCAGGCACCCTGGCCCCGATTTTGGTGCTGCTGGCTGTGTTAACCTGGCTTGTTGGGTTTTCTTAGCTAAAAAGGGAGCCTTCCAAACACCAGATTTGTAAAGAAAACCCTTTACGTTGCAGGTGTACACTACGCGTTTGCCGCGTCCTGGAGGGCCTTAGACTGAAAAGGTAGATGCCAGATGGAAAGATCTGGCAGAGGTCACACTGCGGGGAGCCCAGCATGGCAACGAACAAGCAAGTGATGGTGTAACACCCCGGGTACGTTCACTCGGCGTGACCATCCCTCACACTTGCATCTCCAGGGCCTCACACTGCACAGGGCAGACTGTGCCTGTGTTTCCATGGAATCACCAGCACCCGCTCCAGGCCTCAGTCTCAGGCTGCAAGCCTGTTAAGGAGGAGAGTCCAGTGGACTATAATATGCATCTGCAGAGCCCCACTCAGCAGCGCTCTGGCCTGAGAGATGCTAGCTCTGCTTCCTCAGCTTCAGGAAGCGGTACTTTTTTTTTTTTGAGTCCAAAGGTGGCCCTGCCAAGACCCAGGAAGCTCCCACCCTGCTGATCAGGGGCTGAGAAGCCTGACCAAGCCAATCCATACAGGTTGGATCCAGATGTGGGCTGAACGATGCTTGTCGGGTGTGTCACCAGCAACAGTTCCAAAGACCATCGAGGTGGTAAGGAGGAAGCTGCCCTGGTGAGTCCTATTCCCGACCAAGCAACATGGGAGAGGTCCTCTGGGCCTCGAGGCTGCAGGGTGGGGTGGGGCACAAATCCTCAGTGCTCCTCCGTTCAGATTCCAAAGCTCCCCCCAGGCTGTGCCGTCACCACGGGTCCCTCTGCAGTGAGACGACCTTACTGGGCTGTCTCCCACTCAAGTCCTCCTCAGCTCTGACGCTGACATTCAGTCTTTCAAAATGAAAAAGGGAAGGTACCTGGCCCTGACCCTGACCCCAGCATCCTTGCCAGGCCAGCTCCTCCCAAACCCACTCCATCACCCACTGATCCAAGCCAGTTCAAGCTCTCCTCCACTCTCAGTTCCAGAAATGACTGAAAAGGGTCTGGGCGCTGGCTCCCAGCTAGAAGCTAAAAGCCCTCAGCCAGAGGGAGTTCCACCAATGGGAAACACAGCCAAGTCCCCAGGTTTAGAATAAGGTCCCTCCCCCTGTTCCTCCATTCCTTTATAAAGACCTTCCCTTTCTGCCTCCTCTCTACCTTTGGCCTAGGAGGGTTTTACTCCATAATTGGTTTGTTTACTGTCACTCTGAAGGCTTTGGAGTGGCAGAGGTAGGAGAAAAGTTTTGTTGCAAGTAAGGAAAGGGGTGTGTGCCCTGAGCTCTGAGGCTGGTGAGTAAACCCTCCAGGTGTCTCTCTAACTACCTGAAAATTGGCCAAGAACCCATGTGAGAAAAAAACACAAGGCAATGCAAGGCCCGCTGAAGATTCCCAGCAGACCACAGGAGGGAAGCTTCTGTTTGGCGCCTGGGAAAGACAGAACAATAACCAAAACTTAATCGGCTTGCTTCTGCTGAATAGTCGAAAGCGTTATTTGGCATTGCTCTGGGCGGGGAGCCAACTAGAGCCCTCCCAATTCAGCTTCTGTGGGCCAGGAGCTCCAGTGACACTGTTCCCCTGCTCCAAAACCTTCCAGAGCTCCAAGCTTCCAGTAGTCTGACTGCCCTGACTTTCAGGCTCTTCCTGAGGCCCCAGATGACTCAGTCTCTCCCGCACTGACCAGTGACCAGCAGAGCCTGTACCCATAGGAACAGGACCACCTGCTGGGCCACAAGCACATCCTTTGCTCGCCAACTCAGCTTCTCTGCTCGAGGGGTTCCCTCTGCCTCAAGTACCAAGTGTCCCCACCTTTCAAGGCTCTCCTCAAATGTTCTCTCCCCTGTGAAGGCTTTCCCAGTTCACCGGCCCCTTCCCCACCCGACCCCTTCCCCACCCGACCCCAGTGAGATGTGCTTGTCCTAATCTCCACGCCCTGGTGTTGGCCTCTTCTGAGGCATTAGCTTCCCTCTGTCTGGCTCCCAGGTGGGTGAGTGTGTCTTGCTCTGCTTTGATTCACCTGAAGCGCAAAGCACGGTTCCTGGCAGACAGCAGATGCTTAAGAACTGTTTCTGCGGCCTGAGTACCGTTCACCTCAGAGGCATAGGAGGTGCTGAGCAAAGGGACACAGAGTCACGCAAATGGAACGCTAAGATCAGCAGACACGAACCAGGCAAGGATACGCGCGACACCACAAAGAGTGAAGTGGGAGCTGCATCAGGTCTTACCCTTCTTGAACTCCTCCAGCATGGCATCCAGCTTGGTATCATGGAAGACGAAGTGCACTGGGTGGTTGTAGAAGCGGGTGATGGTCTTGAGGGGGGTGCAGTCATCGGGGTCCACGAAGGCCAAGTCTTTGACGTAGAGAATATCTACGATGTTGGATTGCTCGTCTTCATACACGGGGATGCGCGTGTAGCCGCTTTCCATAATCTCCGACATGGTGTTGAAGTCCAGGATGGCATCGTTCCGGATCATGAAGCAGTCCTGGAGCTGGGTCATGATATCCTCCACAGTTTTGGTCCGGAGTTCCAGGGCACCCTGGATCATGTTCAGCTCCTCTTTCACAAGGTCATTATAGGGCTCCGTCACCTTCAACATCTCCATCAGCTTCTCCCGATTGTAAACGGTGCGGATCTCCTGACCCAGGAAAAAGTCCAGGAGCTTGCTGATGGGGAAACTGAGGGGGAAGGTAAGTAGCATAAAGAATTTGGTGAGAATGATAGTGTTTGCACCCACAGCCAGCCCATGTCGGGAGCACAGGGCCTGAGGCACAATCTCCCCAAAGATGACAATGCCTATGGTGGAGAAGGCCACGGCCACCAGCCCAGACCCGATAAGGTTATCTACAAGGATGGTGAGGGAGGTGTTGACCAGCACGTTTCCCAGGAGCAGGGAGCAGAGCAAGTAGTTGCCCTTGCGTCGGATGGGCTCGATCTTGCGGGCATAGCGCCTCTCCTTCTGAGTGCCACAGTTCTGCACGATGCTCAGCTCCATGGGGTCCAGGGCCATAAGCCCCAGATTGAGGCCAGAAAATATGCCCGACAGCACTAGCAGCACCAAAATGAGGAGGATGTGCAGCCAGAGGGGCAGGAACCTCCCAGCCTCCTCCACCATGAAGAGCAGCGAGTCCTTGTCCGTCCACTTCTGCCAGGGTCCGTCCACGCCGGCGCGGGTGCACAGCGCATACAGCTTCATGTTCTCGCTCCTCCGGAGGAACTTAGTGAGCACCACCAGCATCCCGGACGTGTCCCCGCGGCTCACGTTGACCAGCTTCTGGACGACCAGGTCCTTGGTGAGCTCGGAGCAGCTGGTGGAGTTGTGGATGGTCTCGGCGTTGTCCACCTCGGTGAAGGAGATCAGGTTGCTGGAGAAGGAGCCCAGCCTCTGGCCGTACAGCCTCAGGTTCACCGTGCTGCCCTCGGACACGAAGATGATGCCATCCGAGTTCATCCCACACGATTTGTTGCAGCTCGCCAGCCTCAGGCCCAGGATCGCGCTCCGCTGGGGGTCGCCCTGGCCGCGGGCCCCCCGCGCCCACAGCAGCACCAGCAGCA
>NW_020173116.1:7739979-7798787 GCF_003031525.2 Neophocaena asiaeorientalis asiaeorientalis | reverse complement strand
CACCGGCGCCATGTTGCTCCGGCTCGGCCGCCGCAGCTCCCCGCGCCCCTCCGCGCAGCCCCTCTCACGCCGCCGATCCTGCCGCTCCGCCGCCGCCGAGCCAACTGCCCGGGCCGCCTGCCTGACGTCAGGTCAGCGCCCCGCCCGCCAC
The DNA here is from genome assembly GCF_003031525.2 of Neophocaena asiaeorientalis asiaeorientalis. Lineage (NCBI taxonomy): Eukaryota > Metazoa > Chordata > Mammalia > Artiodactyla > Phocoenidae > Neophocaena > Neophocaena asiaeorientalis. Next base: position 7,798,636 of record NW_020173116.1, on the reverse strand, counting down.
GCCACGCCACGCCCCTCATTTGCATGGGAGGCCCCCGCCCCCTGGCGCGCGGCTCCAGCGCCCTCCCTTAAGGAGGTCCGGCATTTAAGGTGGGGCGGCGTGGGAGCGCGGGAGCCGCGGGCGAGCGCACGCCCCGCCCTTCTCCTTGCACGCCTTTCCGCTCTCTCGGCGGGTCCCTCTTTGCTCCTCCCCGACCTGCTCTCTCGACCACGTAGTTCCTCTTCCGCAGCCCAGACTGGGCTTGGTTGCTGGGCTCTTTTCCCTTCCCCAGAAATCTGCAGCTCGGGGCGGTGGCCCTTCTCTGCAAGAACCTCTCGGAAGCAGCACCGCGTTGTGCTCGGGTGAGAAAATTGATTTTCTGCTATGAAAAAAGAAAAGGAGAACCTGAGGGCATAGGCCTGAGGGAGGTCTTCAAGTCCACCGGCATTGTTTTGGAACTTCCGGGGGTTTTGCCCACCTTGTCCCAAGACCAGAAGTGGGTTCCCCAGGCCCAGGCCCGAGGTCTCCTTTCGGGGGCCAGTGGAGGGAAAATCTGGGGAACTGAAGCTGTAGGATGTACCCGCAGATAGAAGGGCCAGGGTCTGTCATTTCCATTTAGGACACAAATATTGAGCACCTACTACAGTCATTTGTTCCAGACTCAAACAGTACAGCAGTGAATGAGCCAAAGTTCCTGCCCCCTGGAGTTAGCAGTCTAGGATAGAAAACCGGCAATAAACAAACACATACATAATATTTTTTTAATCTTCCCAACAACCCTAAGAGGTAGTGTTATTATTTCCATATTACAGATGAAGAAATTGAGTCTAGGCACAAATCAGAGTCCACCCCAGACTGTTATCTTAAGAGCAGGACTGTGTGACTTTGCGTAAGGCAAGTTAGAATGTCTCTCAGCCCCGTTTTCTTCATCTGTAAAATGGGGATAAGAATGATAACACAGCAGCATCCCACTAAGCTTGTGGGAACAGCTGGCCTAGGCACTGAACAGGACAGAACAACTCTGAATGTTCTTTGACTATGCAGCTGTTGTTGCTGTTATTATCTGCCCTGCGGGGACCAAACCCCTAACCCCAAATTGTGGTGACTGACCCTGGGGCAGCTGCCTGTGGAAACAAGCTGAGACGCGCAGCACCAGGCCCAGCCCTGAAATGACTGCTTCCTGGGCGGCCCTACCTCGATGTCAGTCGGCAACTATGAATTGAGCACCAAGCGCTCGGTGTGGGGGGGAAAGACCAACCGCAGCTGCCATCCAGTTAGGGAGAAGGAGACAGACAGACAAACATCCTTATAATTACAGAGGTGTGCTGACAGGAGGATCGGGTACCAGGTTGACCACTGGGTCTTGGACCAAGTTTTTTCCCAGCCCTGGAGACAGAATCCATTTCACTGTCTCCCTGCAGAAACACTTGTGTTTATTTTTATTACGGTATACTGTTTGCCAATAAAAGCAACAATCAATACCAGCCGGAAGGAGACTATACAGAGAGGAACAATAATATAGTGTTTTAGGAGGAGGCCTGGTGGCAGAGACCTGATTCAACTAAGCCCTGTTAGCAGGGGTAGAGGATACTGTGTGCTAGGCCAGCCTGAAGCGACCCCTTGCAGATGCCTCACTTCATATTCCATAGTGAGTGTCCAGCCTGCCAGTTTTCCAGAAAACAGGAGACTCAGATGGGCACTGGCCAGCACAGAATAAAAGCAGAGGGAAAAAAAAAAAAAAAGCAGAGGGCTTCCCTGGCGGTGCAGTGGTTAAGAATCTGCCTGCCAATGCAAGGGACACTGGTTCGTGCCCTGGCCCAGGAAGACCCCACATGCCGTGGAGCAACTAAGCCCGTGCACCACAACTACTGAGCCTGAGCTCTACGGCCCGCAAGCCACAACTACTGAGCCCACATGCCACAACTACTGAAGCCTGCGCGCCTAGAGCCTGTGCTCTACAACAAGAGAAGCCACGGCAATGAGAAGCCCGTGCACTGCAACGAAGAGTAGCCCCCACTTGCCACAACTAGAGAAAGCCCACGTGCAGCAACGAAGACCCAACACAGCCAAAAGGAAAGAAAGAAAGAAAAGCAGAAAGCAGAACTTTTGACCAGCTGTTCCCTCCCATGTCCACTGACCAGCATGAGCCACCTACATCACCTCGGAGCAAGCCCAGCTGTCAGGGATGCTTCTGCCCTCATCTCTTTCCAGCCGGCTTTAGGACCAGTGCCCTCCCCTACAGTACTTAGAGAATTTCCCATTCTATTATCGACCCACTGGCTATTTTTATTTTGCCCTTTTCAGACTATCTGTACTCAGAAGCATTCTATGCATGCACTGAGCCCAATGACAGAAGCCAGCAAAGGGAAGGAAAAAATAAATTTTCAAGATACTTGGGTTAAAAATGCCAGCGCTGGTGAGGATTTGGTAGGAAAAATCAGTCTCTGATAAAGTTCATTTAATTACACCCATCCTGGGTAAAAAAAAAAAAGAATCCACCTGCCAATGCAGGGGACACAGGTTCGAGCCCTGGTCCGGGAAGATCCCACATGCCGCGGAGCAACTAAGCCCGTGTGCCACAACTACTGAGGCTGTGCTCTAGAGCCCGCGAACTACAACTACTGAGCCCACGTGCCACAACTAGTGAAGCCCGCGTGCCTAGAGCCCATGGTCCACAGCAAGAGAAGCCACCGCAATGAGAAATCTGCTCATCGCAACGAAGAGTAGCCCCTGCTCGCCGCAACTAGAGAAAGCCCGCGCGCAGCAACAAAGACCCAATGCAACCAAAAATAAATTAATTAATTTTAAAAAATTACACCCATCCATGATTATATTCACACCCATGATTAGGTGAATAGAGCAGATGCAATGAAGTAAAGAAAAGAAATTCCCCTTTCCATGCTACCCAGGCAGAGGTCCATACGGCCTTGTTCTGGGTGCCCATCGTAACTTAAAGGGAAGCTTTCACAATGTCCAGAATGCTTGATGCCCTGCAAATGAAGGAGGAGGCGTCATCTGTTACTAAATAGTTTATACAGTTAAGGAAAGAAGGGAGGGAGGGAGGGAGGAGGGGAAAGAAAGAAAAAGAAAGAAAAAATGAAAGGAAGGAAGAAAGAAGAAAGAAAGAAAGGGAGAAAGAAGGAAATTCTTCTTTGCCCTCCCAGGGCCTTCAGTCTGCAGGGGAGACAAGACTCCTTGGGTAATAGTTAAATGATACAACCCAGAAAGAGTCAGAGGAGGTATTTGAGATGCAGACTGGAGTCCACGTTCATTCTCTGCCTGGCATTTGTTCCTGGTTAGGGCATTAAACCTTTCCTCATCTGCAGAGTTGAGAAACTTCCCGCAGCGTGGTGGGGACATGTGGAGATGGAGGTGTATTAATGTGCAAAGCAGGAAGCCTGGACCATGTCTGGCTCCTGTGAACGAGGCTGTAAGAACAGCAGAAAGTGATGTGCATGTGACAAGCCTCTCTCCTTTAGGGGGCAGACCTGTTCCTCTGCCTGGGGTAGAAGTCTTTACTCACCTGAGTTGCCTCCATTTGAAAGTAAGGAGTTTGGAGAAGGTCCTTCCCCAAGGGGTCCTGATACCTGACCCCCAAGCACCCGAAAGCACTGCATTCACTCCACTGGGCCTGATGGGTTCTTTCCGGGACCTATGGCAGCACGTCTACACTTCCCGTGGTTGAGCCCCCTCCTTTCTGGTCCTGTGTAGGGAGACAGCCTAAAAGGTTTATTGCCCTTTCTGTACCTGGCATTGAGCTGACACCGAGTATCCAGTGATGAACAAGATCCCGAATTAGTAACCTGGGATCTCCTTTCCCACTTCCTAGGCTGGGATCCTCCCAGCCTGGATTCTTAGCCCTTTTCAATCTCTGGGTCTCCACAATGGGGAGCTGTGGGCAGAGAAGCTGCCCATCTGCTGGTGGAGCTCAGAGCCTGAGGTCTGCCATGGCCCCAGGCTGGGCAGAGCCCTTGAGGGATGCCGTGGGCCTGGGCTGTGAGAGCCTGACTGGCAGCAGTGGGACACCTTTTCAGAGTGAGACACGGATCATCCTCAATACCTGCCATGGTCTGTTTCACCACTGTCTATAAGTCTATAGTAACCCTGAGCATTTGCGGGATACATCCATGCCATTTAATTATCTCAGGAGGGGGCTTGCCTGGTAGCGCAGTGGTTAAGAATCCACCTGCCAATGCAGGGGACACGGGTTCGAGCCCTTGTCCGGGAAGATCCCACATGCTGCGGAGCAACTAAGACCGTGCGCCACAACTACTGAGCCCGCGCGCCTGGAGCCCATGCTCCGCAACAAAAGAAGCCACCACAATGAGAAGCCCGTGCATGCACTGCAATGAAGAGTAGACCCCCTCGCCGCAACTAGAGAAAGCCGTCACGCAGTAACAAAGACCCAACGCAGCCAAAAATAAATAAAAATTAAAAAAAAATTTTCTCAGGAGGGAAGGAGCAAGCATGAGGTTAGCTGGATGCTGCCTTTTTTTTTTTTCCTTTGGCTGCACTGCACGGCACGCGGGATCATCTTAGTTCCCTGAACCGATGCCCCCTGCATTGGACGCACAGAATCCTAACCACTGGACCACCAGGGACGTCCCTGGATGCTGCCTTGACTCACATCCCAACGCAGGTCATCCCAGCGCGTGGGGACACGAGGACCCGGTGTGTGAGACAGATACTTCATTGAGCCAGAGAAGGGGATGAAAACATCAGGTCAGTGGATCCAGGCCAATAAAAGGATGTGCCTCTGAGAAGCAGTCAGATGCCAAAGCGGCAAGGGGAAGGAAGCATTTGTATTCACTGGCTAGGCTTCAAGGCTCCCACGGCCATAGGACAGGTTGTTCTCCTTTGGGACAGACTCACGGGAGGCAGGATGCCCCACCATGCGGGTTCAGGCACAGCTTTGGAGGCACGATGGGGGTGCTGGCTTGGCCACAGATTGCCTGTGTGACCTGGGACTCCGGGACATTCTTGAGTGCGGAGTGAGAGGATGTCTGGCCCATGGTAAGAGCTCAATACCATGACAATGATGGGAACGATGCAGCCAGGATTTTTAGAGGACACGCAAATGTCCTTAGCTCTGCTGTGTCTCTCTATCCAACTTCAGCCAGTCTTCTTGTCCTTCCCCTTCCCTTTCCTGTGGAGGAAGAAATCAATAGAGGATGATGGGGAAAACCAGAGGCTGAGGGGGAGATCACCGAGGACTGAACAAGACCATGTGTGGCCCCCTTGGGCCTCCGTGCGGAGGGAAGAAAGGAGGCTGGGGTTAGGGGAGGTCGAGCTGGTGGGGGGCAGGGGGGCTGGGGGTTACAGACAAGCTCTCAGGCTGCTGGGAGGGAGAGAAGCCTCTCATTCGGGATCAGAGAGACCTGACACCCTGCGAGCCCAGGCCTAGGGAAGCCCCTGCTGTTCCAGGGCCCCTGTGGGGAGCCCTGGGCAGCACTGGGTGTGAGAGAGGCCTGCCGGACCTAGGACTCTGCCCGCTCTCCTTCCTCCTGCTTCCCTCCCTGTCGGGTGCACTGGAACACCCTCCGTCCCCAGGACTGGCTACCTCAGCAAGCTTTTCCTTCTGCCTCCCAAAAGGGAAAGACCATTTTCTATTTTTTTTAATTAATTTATTAATTTACTTATTTATTTGTTTATTTATTTATTTACTTTTGGCTGCGTTGGGTCTTCATTGCTGTACGTGGGCTTTCTCTAGTTGTGGCGAGCAGGGGCACTCTTTCTTGCGGTGCGCGGGCTTCTCATTGCGGTGGCTTCTCTTGCTGCAGAGCACGGACTCTAGGCACGTGGGCTTCAGTAGTTGTGGCACGCAGGCTCAGTAGGTGTGGCTCACGGGCTCTAGAGCGCAGGCTGGCTCAGTAGTTGTGGCGCACGGGCTTAGCTGCTCCACGGCATGTGGGATCTTGCCTGACCAGGGCTTGAACCCATGTCCCCTGCATTGGCAGGTTGATTCTTAACCACTGCGCCACCAGGGAAGTCTGACCCTTTTCTATTTTAACAGATTAACTGCTCATCGCTAGAAAAAAACTAAGAAGAGCAAGCTAACGAACGCTGAGTATTTATAGAGGCTTATGAACAAAGTTTTCGGAGTCATTGTCCTTAGTTTCTGACCCTTTTTCTTAGTTGGCAGAAATGTCACGGGCTCTGACCCTTACCATCTGGTGAATTGGGGCAAAGTGCTTGGCCTCTTAAGGCCTCGGTTTCTCCACTTTAAAGATGAAGATCAAGAGACCCTTCTCTTTGTATTGAAAGGACCAAATAAATGAGCCCTGATTTGAAAGCACTGCTCTGTAAACACTGGTTTCTTTCCCTTCCCCCAGGCCAGGACTTTCACATTACTATACCTTTCATTCATTTATCCATTCGTGTATTTTTATATTTTTGCTGGGCTTATAAAATAGGTGTTATACATGTTCATTGCAATAAATTCAAATAACACAGGGTGTATAAAGTAGAACACGAAAGCTCCCCTACCCCCATTCCACTGCCCAGGGGTTGTTTTTCTGGAAAGTATCCAGCCACTCTCTGCCCTCTTCATTTGCTTCTCTTCCCTTATCTGGACTGGAGGCCATTTCCCACTGGGCTGAGAACACTTCAGGGCAAAAACTGTGTCATAGTCATCTCTGTATCCGGAATACTCGGCATTCCATAAGCGTTTGTGGAATGAATTGGATTTCCCTTTAAAAAGAGGGCAGGGGCTTCCCTGGTGGCGCAGTGGTTGGGAGTCCGCCAGCCGATGCAGGGGACACGGGTTTGTGCCCCGGTCCGGGAAGATCCCACATGCCGTGGAGCGGCTGGGCCCGTGAGCCATGGCCGCTGAGCCTGCGCGTCCAGACCCTGTGCTCCGCAACAGGAGAGGCCACAACAGTGAGAGGCCCGCGTACCAAAAAAAAAAAAAAAAAAAAAAGAGGGCAAAAACAATACTATTGGGGACCAGGGATGGGAAATGAGGAGGAAGCATTTAGCCAGTAACTTTATATATAAAATTATAACTTAGAAAGCTGTTTCAGAAGACAGTATTTACCCCTTGATATCATTTCTGCTCTGTTCTATTTCTTAGGGAAAAAAATCTGATCTTGACCCAACTAAATTGATTTCTTGACAGGGTCACAACTTGAAAAATACTGGTCTCATGCGTTGCTCATGGGCATCCACTGGAATACCCTTTGGGGGAAGCCTATGAGGATGATGGGGGTTAGAATGCTCTCCTTGTAAATGTCCTCCATGCCAACAGTGTGTTCCATAATCCACATGTGGCAATAAATCAGCCCAGCCAGATCAGTGAGCCAAGTTCCTGATTCCCAAACCTTATTGGCTCCTAGCCCGACCCAGGAAGGGAGACCGCCTTACAGATCTTCATTCCCAAGTGCCCAAACAACTGCCAAGTCACCAAATACCTATAGAGCCTTCAGCAACCAGCTCATCTTGCTAGCCTCAGGGCCTTTATCTTTAACCTGAGGGAACTGGATCAGATAATTAGGATCTATCCTAATTTAAATTCTTTGATCTACGATTCTTCCTGGACAACCAAGGGAGGAAGGTAAAGGCAGATCAGAGGTAGTGGGCATCTGTTGTTCTGGTCTGTTCAGTTTCCTTCCCCTCCTTCTGCAAACGGCACCTCCCTTTCCTCTGGGAACCTGTCCCACCTCCATTTTCATGGGTTCTAGTGGGGATGGGCAACTGACCAGGCCCGGACAAAAGTACCCCAGGCCACAGCAATTGACCTTGGGTGGGTAGGACACCAAGAAGGGCCAATCAGGAGCCTGGGTTTTTATATAAGGGGAGGGTCCCTAAATGGAGGTAATAGAAGCCTCAAGCTGTCTGTTACTAGGTCCCCTCCCCCTGCTGAGGGCAGTACTTCTGTTCAGCTTCACCACAGCCTTGAAAAAAGGGGTACCATTAGTCATCTCCTTTCACAGATGAGAAAAGGGAGATTTGGAAAGCTGAAGAAACCTGCTCAGGGACTTCCCTGGCAGTCCAGTGGTTAGGACTCCGCACTTCCACTGCAGGGCGCACGGGTTTGATCCCTGGTCAGGGAACTAAGATTCCCGCATGCTGCACAGCACAGCACCCCCTAAAAAATAAAGACAGAAACCTGCTCAGGATCACACAAAAATGGATTTCAATACTGTTCCAACCTGTCTGGACTCCAAACCTTCTTAGCCCTCCTGCATGTGCTATACCCACCTGAGGACTAGGGTTCCATGGGGACTTAAGATGACATGGTTTTATTTCTTTTCTAATCAAGGCTTTTAACCAATCTCTGTCCAAATTCCCCCTTCCAGCCCTCCTTGAGGTCTCTGGTGGGTCCACCATCTTTAGTGTGACTTGTAGTATCAGGAGCCCGGTCAGGTCCATCAACAACTGACATCTCATTTCTGACTTACATCACCTGTGCCCCCTCGTTGTCATCCTTCTCCAGGCGCGGGGTCCAGGGTCTGCTCCAAGGACTTGGAGTGGGGAAGGGCCTTGGTCAGGCTTTCACTCCTCCAATCACTGCAGCCCGTTTGGGGTGAGTGTGTATCTGGTGTCAGGTGGAGGGGGTTACTTCATTCTTCCTTTTCAGGGTCAAACTTCTCCAGCATTGGGGCCTGGTAGGGCAAGGGGACAAGGGGAAGGGCAATTTCTCTTTACTTAACCTCCCACAGATTAGACCCCCCCCCCTCCCCTTTATGGCTGTTGCTGCTTGACTGAGTGTGGCTTATGTCCAGTTATTGGCTTCTTATAGGGGGAGGTTTAGCTCAGCTTCTGTTGGGACTCCTTGCCCCCAGCTTCTTGCTGTTGGGGTAACCTTTGCCTGGCAGACAGCCCCTCTTGAGTCCACCAAATGGATGCTGTAGAGACCACTCCACTGATGACCCCTCTCTCTGCCTCAGGTCTTCAGTTCTCTCCTCCCTTTGCTCTAGGAGTCACAGGGCAGAACAGCAAGTCTGGTGCTTATGGTGGTATAAGATGCCAGTCCCTCTTCTTGCAGGAGCCCCCAAGTTTTCTTAGAGCACCCCCTTCACCTGACTTTGAGAAGTATGTTAGTTACTTATTGCTGCATAGCAAATTATCCCCAGAAGTTAGTTGCTTAAAATAGTAAACATTTATTATGTCATAGATTTTTGGGGTCAGGAATTAGGAAGCACTTTATTTTATTTTTTTAATAAATGTATTTATTTTATTTATTTATTTTTGGCTGCGTTGGGTCTTCGTTTCTGCACATGGGGTTTCTCTAGTTGCAGCAAACGGGGGCTACTCTTCGTTGCGATGGGCTGGCTTCTCATTTCTGTGGCTTCTATTTTTGCGGGGCACAGGCTCTAAGCGCGTGGACTACAGTAGCTGCAGCACGCGGGCTTAGTAGTTGTGGCTCGCAGGCTCGAGAGCACAGGCTCAGTAGTTGTGACGCACAGTCTTAGTTGCTTCATGGCATGTGGGATCTTCCCAGACCAGGGATCAAACCCATGTCCCTTGCATTGGCAGGCAGATTCTCACCCACTGTGCCACCAGGGAAGTCCCTAGGAAGCAGTTTAGCTGGGTGGTTCTGGCTCAGAGTCTCATGAGATGAAATCAAGACATTAGCTGGGGCCTCAGTCATCCAAAGGCTTGACTGGGGATGGAAGATCCACTTCCAGACTCGCTCACGTGGCTGTTGGCAGGAGGCTTCAGTTCTTTTCCATGTGCCCTTGTCCACAGCGCTGCTCACAACATGGCAGCTGGCTTTCCCCAGAGTAAGTAATTCAAGAGAGAGCAAGACGATGTAGAAACCATGATGTCTTTTATGATCTAGCCTTAGAAGTGACATACCACCAGTTCTTTCCAATTCTATTGGCTATATGTACCAAAACTGACACACTATGGGAGGGGGTTATCCAAGGCATGAATAGCAGGTGTCACGGACTACTGGGGGCCATTTAGAGGCTGGCTGTCACAGGAGGTGAGGGAAAATCCTCTACTGAATACTGATCAACCAACAAACGTCCCCCAACGCTGACCCCCAACAGCTTCTCTTAAAAATTGGGCATACGGTCTTACTGGGTTAATGGTTAGGGTTGGAGAGCCTGTTCTCTGCTTAGAAGTTCAATAGACACATAAAGCCATCATCACCAAAATTAAAATATTGATTTCTCCTCCAAAACATATATCTCCCATAATTTCCCTTTTATCAGTATATGGCAATTCCATCTTTCCAGTTGCTGTGGCCAAAAATCCAGAGGCATCCTGCTCATCTTTTTCTCTTATGTCTCTGTCTGATCCATCAGCAAATCCTGTTGGCTCTACCTTGAAAATACATCTAGAATCTAGGTACCTCTCCCCACTTCAGCTGCCACCACCCAGACTCCAGGCACCTTCTTTTAGCACTGATATAGCCTCCTACCTGGCCTCCTTATTCCTACTCTTTCCCTCCCACATTCTGTTCTCAAGGCAACAGCCAGAGTGATTTTTTTTTTTTCTTTTTTTTTCTGGCTGCACCACATGGCTTGTGGAATCTCCGTTCCCCTGACCAGGGATTGAACCCCTGCCACAGCAGTGAAAGCCTGGAATCCTGACCACTAGGCCACCAGGGAATTCCCCAGAGTGATCTTTTAAAAACATAAATTATAAACCTCTTCTGATCCAAACCTTCCAGAAGCTCAGTTTCTTTTAAAGTAAGAGCTAAACTCCCGACATTGGCCTATACACTAAAGAGTTTTGTCTTAATCCTGTCAGGGAGGAACAAAGATTCTTATTGGGGAAGTGATGTAATGGAAACTAAAATTTGGTCAGTGTGTTGAGGAAATGGGGTGGGAGTGAGTCCAGCAAAGAAGCTGCCATTGTAATTCAGATGTGAAGGGACAGGTAGCAATTAATAAAAATTACCTCCCATTTATTCAGTGCTATGTGCCAAACACTGTGCTTTCCACACCTTTCCTCATTTAAATATTTATAGCAATTTTGTGAGGTAGGTGTTATTATTATTCTCCTTTTACAGGTAGAAAAACCAGGTCCCAAAGAGGTTACATAACTTGCCCAGGGTCATACAACTAGGCAAGGTCAACAGAGCCATGTATTGAAACCCAAACCTGTGTACTACCAATGCTTTCCAAGCTGTCATTTTCATTGACAAATGTTGAAACCAAGGGACATCATAAGAGTTTTCATGACAGAAAATAGAAATCTTTATTATAAAACAGCCGTGCATCAGTCTAGTTGTTTAAAGAAATTCCAAGTGGAGTATGATTTAAAGAAATAAAGCCATGTCTTTATAATTGGGCTTCTTACACATTAGTCTTCAGTTTTTGTCTTTTAGTGTGTAGCCTAACCTTGACTTCTTGGCTCTCTCCCAGAGCCAACAACCCTCCATCTGACTTTGGAAATAGCCGTCATCAGGCTGGCTTAAGACTTCGGGCCAGGTTAATTTCCGAAGCCACAGGATGGCTTCCCTTGACTCCGTGGCATCCACTCATCCTGAAGAGCCTGCCATTCCTGGCAGAGATGGGCTCTGAGTTCTCTGCACAGAATGAGAATTTCCCTCCTCATCCACCCCCTCCCATGGCTTCTGTCATAGCTGTAGCTCAGCTGTATCCATGCACTTCCCTACACATCCAACTCCTGGAGAGCTCAGGGCTCCTCCATCTGTTCATCTACCACAGGAAGAAGGAGAGTGAGGACAATTATACCCAACAAAGACTTTACTTAGCTGTTTGGCCTTCAAAGCTATAGCTTGTTGTATTTCTAATTAGAAACCCCGTGATAAGATTTGCACATTACACACTTCCACTCCGCACCCCAGATCCCTGAACAATACCCTCAAATAAGCCAGTGGTTTCTACTTCATTGATAAACCTACTTCTAACGCAGGTACTTTCTTTCAAAGGGACCAAACCCACTTTCCCAGAACACAGTCCAGAACACAAGTGAGCAAGCCATGGCAAAGCTGTACAAACAACACTAATCCGTACACATAGAACTCTAGAGTCAGCCAGGTGCGTGTGCATCCTTTATCCATTCTTTAGTTTAATGCTGTCAACAATCAAGTGCGGTAGGTTTCATCACACCGAATTTACAGGTAGAGAATTTGAGGTTCAGAGAGATTATGTAATTTGCCCAAGGTCATACAGTAGAGCTGGGTTTCAAAAGGGCAGATGTTTTCATCCCAACTCCAACATGCCAGAGTTCTCCTCCCCCCAGCCCCGTTCTGTAACTCTTGGTGCCACTTATATCCCAACTCTGTGACAAGCAGGCATCTGGATGCCTGGAGGCAGTCCCTAATTCGTAAGAGTTCTCCCACTTCATCGAGCTATCACAGATCTAAGATCTGGTCCTTAGGATATTGTTTTTTTATTAATTCACTGATGGATTAACAGATTGGAGAAGGTAAGTCACACTAACTAAGCAAGTAACTAAGTGATAAACCCAAATGTGGATTTCTTAACTAATACTGTGGCTTGTTGGGAGGTCAGAATTTGTAAGTTGCCATGGAAAATAGTTGGCCAATTAGTGTTGGAGCTACTGTCCCCTTCTATGCTCCAGGGTCTGCTGGGAGAACTGGAAATGGAGGGGGGTGGGGCCAGGTCAGCTGCAACTTTAGGGCTGAAGATGGGCTCAACCCCAAAGCTCAGCCTGGATCTCTGAGGAGGGAGGAATGGTCTACCTGGTTTGGGGAGGGCTGACATTAGGCCCTGCTTTGTGTCCTAGGTTTGGATGAGGGTAGATTTAAATGGAATATCAAGGTTTAGAACTGAAGGTTGGTACTAACACAATATTGTAAATCAACTATACTTCAATTAAAAAAAAAAGAGGGGGGGAATTGCAGGGTGGAAGGGAGGGAAAGGATGGGGCCAAGATTCTACCTTGGAACCTCCTTCATGGAGTGGGCAGCATCAGGCTTTAAGGTGCTCCTGTTTGACTTTGAAGACAGGAAAGTAGGAATCAACCAGAACTCTAGAATTCACAGCTCACTTTGCACATGAATGGCCCCCACCTTGGAGCTATGCAGCCCTAGATTGTGATTCTGTGGAGAAAAAGAGGGATATCAGGCAGCTGAAAGGGTGGTCGGTCAAGACCTGACCCAGCTTTCAGAAGGTGCCTCTATGTGTGTGTAGGGCAGTGCCGGAGGGGGGGCAGGGCTCCTTTTTCTCTTTCTTCCACCTCCCCTCAACACCTTGACATGTTGAACTTTATCTGAACCTTGTACTTCTGGAAAGCAGCTACAGTCAAGAAATGCCTCCCCTGCTTTGTGTCCCGCCTCATCCCATTTTGAGTTCTGAAAATAGCCAACTTCAAAGGACTATCCTGTTCTAGAATATTCCAAGATAAGACCCCCTTCCACCCTTCCTCACTGACTCAGATAAGACCCTCTCCAGCCTTGCTCATGATGACTCCCTTGTTTACCCGCCTCTGTAAAACCCCAGTTCCCTCCTTTTCTTTGATGCATTCCTCATTAGTGAACATTGTCCCTTTTGCAACAGTCTGATTTATTGTCCTGTGCATTTTGTCTTTTACACCCTTCTCTTTTATTCCCTTTTTATTCATTGTAATGAGTTTCCTAATGAGACATCTCCTGACATAATCTACCAAATATCAAGCTCACAGCCTGCACACTGTGAATGTACTTAATGCCTCTGAACTGTGTACTTAAAATGGTAAACTTTGTTATGTATATTTTACCACAGTAAAAAAATTCCAGCTGATAGAGAAATACAATGAAAATAATCTTATTCAAAACAATGAGAATCCCTACTATGTGCTGGGTGATGGGTTAGGGAGTGGGGAAGTGGGTGGGGCCTGGGATAGGAAATGAGTAAGATCTGCTCCCTGTGGTCCAGGAGCTCTCAGACTTGCTGGGGAAACAAACATATAATCTGCTAATTGAGCACCATAATTCAGAATGACATACATTGTAATAGACATGTGTACAGCCTGATTTGACTCAGGCTGAGCAGGGCCTTGAATGTTACACTAAGGAGTTTGGATTTTATCCTGTGGTAATTGGGAGGCATGCACGGTTTTAAAGCCAAGGTATGACACGGATAGTTATATTCAATTCCTAATGTCTTATCACCAGTCATCTGCTCTGTGTGGAGTGTGTAAAAGATCAATAGCTGTGACAGCTTTAATTTTAAAAAGTTGATCCCCCATAAACAGGCTCATAGTCATATATCTCCTACTAAATATATTTATGCTCAGGAAAGAAGGATTTAACTTTGGTCAAGTCTATTGGGAAGACAGAGACACAGAGCTGGCAAGTACCGTGTAAGAAATGTGCTTGGAAACACTGAGAGCTCAGAGTGGGGCACTGCCCGCTGGCTGAGGGAGTCAGGGAAGGCCTCCAGGAGAAAGTGGGCTGGGGCAAAAGAGAGGGAACAGGGGAAACTGGAGCATATAGACAAGGAATGGGGTATGTGGGCCAGATGGCAGATGGCTGAGGGGCCTGAATCTCTTCCCCACAGGTGATGGTGAACCATACCGGGCTCTGTTAATAATGATGGTGATGCTGCTGATACTGCAGTGCTTACTACATGGCAGACAGTACTCTAAGAAGTAAGAGCTTTACCCGTATGGACTTATTTAACCCTGACACTCAGGAAAGTGCATGGGTAGATGGTTTAGATCACTTGGATGGCCATGTGGATAATGGTGGACAGAACAACAGTTGGGACACTTGCTGTGGTTCAGGGGAAAGACAAAGGGAGGGATGGAAAGGATGTGATGGCTTTGAGAAATAGTTAGGGATAAAACCATCAAGACATGATTATTTACTGTTTCGGTGGTGGAATTGCTGAGAAAGAGAATGGAAGCTGGGATGAATCTCACTTTTTTGGCTTCAGGGCTCGGATGTATTATTGCACCAACAGGTAAAGGATTGATTACTCTGTTCCATTTCTCAGAGGACTCGCTGAAGTCGCCCAGTGCCTCCTACTCCCTCACGAGTAATTTAGAAGTTAGTTTAATTTCCAAACATTTGGAGATTTCTCAGAAATCTTTCTGTTATTGATTTCTAGTCTAATACTGTAATGATAGGAGAACATCCTTTATGTGCTTTCAATTCTTTTAAATGTGTGCAGGTTTGGGTTTTTTGGTTCAGATTATCTTGGGAAATGTTTCTTTTGCACCCGAAGAAAATGTGTCTTCTGCTGTTGTTGGCTGGAATTTCTATAAATGTCATCAGGTCAAGTTGTTTGATAATGCTCTTCAAGTCTTTTATAAATTTGATAATTTTCCTGATAATTTTCCAACTGCTGGAGTTGTGAAGTTGTCTATTTCTCCCTTCAGTTCTAGAGATCAGTTGATAGATTCGCACGGTCAGGAGGGTACTATGGCAGAGAGGCTAAAACGTTTGCGTGGAACTGGAAGAAACATTTTATCTCTTTAAATTTACTCTAGAATGTATAGACGAAATGGAAATCACTACGTATCCCAGCAGGCCTAGTGGCACTCAGGACAAATGCAAATAAGGAAATCCAGGCATTCGGCCACGCCCCTTTCCTGAGTTGGCAAGGCAAACTTGTACTCAAGCCAGCCAATCGGTGAGATGCTCACCTGTGGGGGCGGGGACTCAACGAGAGCCAATAGGACGTGAAGGAGGTGGTTCCATGGGCCAATGGCTTGGACGACGGGGCGGGCTTTCGATGAAGGGAAGGCAGTGGGAAAGATGGCGGCGGCCCTGCAACCCTCTGGGTGGTGGCAGCTGTGGCGGCGGCGTTTGTCGGCTCGGGATGGGTCCAGGATGTTGCTCCTTCTTCTTTTGTTGGGGTCTGGGCAGGGGCCACGGCAAGTCAGGGCGGGTCAAACGTTC
This sequence comes from Neophocaena asiaeorientalis asiaeorientalis, assembly GCF_003031525.2. Taxonomy (NCBI): domain Eukaryota; kingdom Metazoa; phylum Chordata; class Mammalia; order Artiodactyla; family Phocoenidae; genus Neophocaena; species Neophocaena asiaeorientalis. The sequence continues at coordinate 7,782,885 of NW_020173116.1, read as the reverse complement.
GAGTACTTGAAACGGGAGCACTCGCTGTCGAAGCCCTACCAGGGTGAGGCGCCGGGGGCGAGGTGGTCGTGCTTGGGGAGAGCTTCCGGACCTGAGCTTGTCCGGAGAGGCGGGGGCGGTGAAGAGCTTCATGGCCCCGAGGATGCTGCCGGCTGTGGGTGGGGGCACCGGGGGCTCTCGCTGTGTTTGGGAGCCACGGGTACGAAGGGCAGGGGCCCATTTACCCTTCCCCCGACCCCGGAGTTAGCCCTGGGAGTTTCCAGCAGGTCGAAGCCGCACTCTCGGATGCCGCTAGCGCCGGGCCTGGAGGAAGGGGAGCGTAGAGTTGAACAGGAGGAATGTGGGAAGGGGAGAGAACTGCGACCGATGGGAGTGATTGAGGGCCACTAGCAATGAGCCGGGCTCCGGATGGAGCTGTAGATGTGCTAGAAATAAAGCAGGCGGCAGAGGTAGGGTAGAACTTGGCCGGACTGAGAAGATAAAATTCTGTTGTCAGTTAAGACACGTGTTCTTCTCCAGTCCAGGAGCCCTGTTGATGAAAGAGGCTGGTTAGCTTTGCTCTGTTTAGTGTTCGTAGGCTGCTAGGCACAGCTTATCAACCAGAAAATTTACACGGTTAGCTACAAAGAAGACCACATCAGTGTAGATGGCTTAATTAACACAAGTCTGTTTCCCCACTGGAAGATATGGGGACAGCAAACAAAAACACAAAGTGCAGGAGTGTATACACTGCTGCTAAGGGTGATTATTTACTTAGCAGATGCATCCAGTGCCTTCTCGTTGCTAATACCGTGGGTTATACAGACACAAAGTTCTCACTCTCAAGGGGCTGATAGTCTGAAGTAAGGAGAAAAGTAGCTTCACGCTTGGATTGTTCAAAGAAAGAATGTGATTAAGCCCCAGAGCCCCAAAGGGTCAAGCTCTTTTGGTATAACTGGGGAAATTTTTTATTTCATGGTGCTAAAATTTACTCACATACAAAATGGGGAAGAATGGATCTGAGCTGTGGATACTGTGGCATGGATAAAGTGACAGCTCTGATGTGCTCTGGGGTCTTCACCTGGAAAGTCTTTGTGAAAGGAAACTGTAAAGATGGTAAAGAGTTGAGATGTTATGAGTGACAGAAGGTGGGAGATCGAGTGACATGAAAGGAAAAAACGGTGATGACTCCAGCTTTCGGAGGGTCCATGGTGGCTTTCCGAACGGGTTGGTATTGAAGAGAATGAACTGATCTACTTCCTCTCCGTAGGTGTAGGCACAAGCAGTTCCTCCCTGTGGAATCTGATGGGCAATGCTATGGTGATGACCCAGTATATCCGCCTTACCCCAGATATGCAAAGTAAACAGGGTGCCCTGTGGAACCGGGTGGTAAGAATCTTTCTCCCTCCTGTGTGGCTGACCCAGAAAGTACTAAAAAGTTCACCAGTGGCATACTGACTTAATTTCACTGTCTATCCCAGTATTCTGTCTTCTGTGGATATCAAGGATTTTCATTTCAGAGATTATCGTGACCTTCATAATGAAATCAGATATTTAGGGAGATGCTCTGTTGCCCTAAGTATAGCAGATAATCAATTTTGATTCTATTTTCTGAAAATAGAAAAATAGCAGTCTTTAATTCCTGATTGACCTGATAGTGTTATTTTGCAGGTTAAGTTAACTCATGTTTAATTACTTTGCTTTATGAAATAGAAGACTGCTCTTTTAAATTTATCTCAAGCTTCATCCCAGTAACCCCCGCCCTTGTTATTTCCCTTTGAGTCGAATTTTAAATTTTATTTTTGTGTAAAAGCCACTTTGAGCCCTTGGTCATTTTATTTGTCCTTCTTCTCTGGGCCTTTTCTAGCTACATTGTCTTCCTTGAGGTATGGCGGCGAGAAGTGAATGCAGTATTCCTGGTGTGGCTTCACTGTGATTTTGTACAAGTGTAAGATGATGTTTTCTTTTCGGTTTCCAGGGCTCTTTCTCAATCTTTTATGACCACTTTTAGGAATGACCTTGGCATCCTTTAACACTTTCTCGTGGGTTTGTAGAAGCTAAGAACTTACTTGTACATGGTTTTTATCGTTAGTTGTAGACAAGTGAATCTCAGAAAAGGAAATGATTTATTTCCCCTGTTCATTTTGTGTGGCAGAGAACTCTAAAAGAGCAGTGGGATGAGAAGTTTCTACGTGGAGCTGTTTGCACAAGCTGGCCCCTTATCCCAGATGGCAGTGCTGAACTCAGTCTTGGACAGAATGCAGGGCAGTGTGTTCTGGTAGAAGAGGTGAAGGGCTGGCAGTTGAAAGACTTGGGTTCTCAATCTAGCTGTATCACAGACCCACTGTGAGCCCTGGCCGGTATTTATCCTCTCTCAGTTTGCAGTTTCTCCAACTGTTAAGTGAGCTTCATAATATCTGTTCTACTTGCCCACCAGGATTATTGTGAGAATAAAATAAGGCAATAGACATGAAAAAGCTTTGGAAAGTTAAAATGGTTATAGAAATGTGCTGTTGTTTGTTATACCTCTGTTACAAGGTTCACTGATACAGGTCTACGGATTATAAGTGATTGTGTCCAAGACTTTGCTGCTGTCTTGCTAGCTGTCTCTACGTAACCCTTTTATGTAGCAGTGATTCTAGTGTAGGATCTAGTTATCTTGCTCTTTTTCAGGTTCTCTGATACCTGTATTTTTTGTTATTTGACTCTCAGAATGAGCTTTGGCCTTGTTTCTGAGTTATTTGAATAGGATGGATTTGTTTGAGCAGTTCTCAAATTTGGCTATCCATTGGAGTTGGTGGCTGGGTCCCACCCCCAGAGATTCTGAAATAATTGGAATGGGGTGCAGCTTAGACACCGGGATTTTTAAAAGCTCCCTAGGTGAGTCTAATATGCAGCAAAGTTTGAGACCCACTGTTAGACGTATCCCTGAGCAAAACTGTACAGCATTGCGCTACACAAGGCCAAGGATAGATGGCAGACGCCTCTTGGCTCAGTGTCAACTTCTCTGGCCCTGCTCTTCTCCCAGGGACATCATACCTACCCATTGGCTGTGGGGCAGCTTCCTGCCACTGGATTTCACTCTTGCTATGAAATCTAAATGAAATAGCAGAAAGATGAGACCCCCGAATGACAACACAGGGATTGGGCTCATCAGAGGAGGGAAAGCTATTGGAGGTTTCAGGGTTGTTTGGTGAACTCAGGAGTATCCATACCCCTTTTATTTTTGACTATGTACTCCTAATACTAACACTTTGGGAAGATTTCCCAGAAATTAACAATGAAAACTGAAAATAATCTAGCAGTATGTTGCTCAAGACCCAGAACAATCTTTTTTTTTTTTTTTTTGGCCACGCCACGAGGCCTGTGGGATCTTAGTTCCCTGACCAGGGATTGAACCCGGGCCCTCAACAGCAAAAGTGCGGAGTCCTAACCACTGGACTGCCAGGGAATTCCCCAGAACAGTCTGTTTGGAGGGCTTTTGTCTGAACCCCACTGGTCTATCTGCTCTTCCTTCCCTTCTTTCTTCACGGTGAACTTTAACCAGGAGCCTCTGTAAATCAAATGCCTACTCTGGTTTGAAAATCGGTTGAAAGTGGTTGAAAGTGTTCAGCTATTTAGAACACTTAACCATCTACTTACTTCCTTCTCCATTTTTCCAAGGCTTTGATACACAATTCAAAAGAAGAAAAACAGGGCTTCCCTGGTGGCGCAGTGGTTGGGAGTCCGCCTGCTGATGCAGGGGACGCAGGTTCGTTCCCCCGTCTGGGAGGATCCCACATGCCGCGGAGCGGCTGGGCCTGCGCGTCCGGAGCCTGTGCCCCGTGACGGGAGAGGCCACGGCAGTGAGAGGCCCGCGTAACGCAGAAAAAAAAAAAAAGAAAAGAAAAACAAGAGTCTGTTTGGTAACCACCTCCTTAAATGTTTTTCCGCCAGAGGCTGTCCCTGTGCTGGGGATGGTGGTGTTCTCCTTTGGTGCATTTGTGCTGCTTGGCTGTGGGCCTGAGGTTGGTGGGGGCATAGCTTACCCTTTCTCAAGGGAACTCTGAGGTGCCCCTCAGCTTGGCATAGGGCAAAGTCTAGCCAATTAAAGTTGTTTATAGCATCTGCTAATTATTTCTGGAGACCTTTGCAGAATGACTTAGCTTATCTTTTTCTTTTGTAATGAATGGGGCTTTGACCCTTCTTGAAATCCAAGCTTTTTAGAGTCTTTCTGTCAGAGGGGTGATCTTAAGTTGCAGGTGAGTGTTAATTAATCAGCCACCTCTGCTCTGTAGACTGAGATCCTTTGCTGGGTGGATGTAGGAACACAGTGCTCTAACACGAAGTTCTCTTGTCTTTTCCAACTGTGGAGTGCTATCCTGTTCCTGTTGGGAGATGGTGAAGATAATGGGGAGGTTTATTCACTTTTCATATTAAATATCATATACAGTTGAATGGCTCAATCTGTTTAATTTTACCACACGAACACTTAGCAAGTCTTAGATCTCGGTTTTACCCCTTAGCCTCACGTCACCTGCGTTTGTGTTTTCCGAGTCTGTAGACTGTGGATGAGGGCCTGAGGGCTTCGTGTTTCATGTTCCTCACTGATTCTAGGGTCTTTTTCACTTTAGCCATGTTTCCTGAGAGACTGGGAGTTGCAGGTGCACTTCAAAATCCACGGACAAGGGAAGAAGAACCTGCACGGGGACGGCTTGGCGATCTGGTACACGAAGGATCGGATGCAGCCAGGTACTGGGACCCTGGGTTGCTCTTGTGGGGTGCGTGACAGTACTGCTTTTTTGTGTGCCTTCTTTTTGAGAAGGGCGCATCTCCACAGTGCCAGTGGTTTTCCCTCTCCCTTGATGTCTGTAGATAAAGACTGGCCTGTCTAGTCTCTAGAATGGGGTCTGAGTCCTAAAAGCAGCTGAACTTGACTCATCCTGGGGTGATTTCTTGCTAATTGGTAACTTCCACTTTCCCTTTGAAACCTCCCGGCCCGTTGGCCAGAGGAAAGCACTGCCTGTTCCGAACACTGACATTGGGCATGCTGGTTTCTTCTGGGCATGCGTAGTGACCGATCTCAGAACTCCTGAGTCAGGAGAAAGGAGAAGAGTTATCTATTTTTCCTTGTTGTGCGGGAGCCATTGCTCCAAGTTGTGGCAAAACTCAGCCTGATTTGACCTGATCTCTTCTGCAACAAGAAGTGGAAACTTGGGAATTCAGTTCTCTCAGGGGTGTAGTCGTCACCAGGTGTTTGTGGAGAAGAATTCTTTAGGGGCGCCTTAGCAACCAGTTTGGATCAGGGAGCAACTGGGGTGCTAAACAGGGTGGTGCTGGCCTTCTCTCTTTCCCGCCTTTAATGACAGACAACTGCAGGTGCTTACTGGGTGCTTGGTACAGGCCGTGCCCTTCACTGGGTGCTTTTACAGCCGTTTCCTCATCTTAAGGAGAGGCTGGGGAGTCTTTTGAATTTCATTTTTTCCTCTATCATAGTGATGTATTATTCCTTTATCAACTCTTGGCTTTATTTCACTGTTCATCATCTGTTCTCTCTCTCTAGGGCCTGTGTTTGGAAACATGGACAAATTTGTGGGGCTGGGAGTATTTGTAGACACGTATCCCAATGAGGAGAAGCAGCAAGAGGTAATGGCAAGTGTCAGAGCTTAGGTCAGCTGCCCTGACGTCACATCCCTTTGCCTTAGGAATGTTGTTCAAGAGGAAACAGAGGGGAAAGAAAGTGAGGGGTTCGGTTCTATTTTCTTCACCTGCTGAACTTCAAGAGTTAATGTCTCTGTCAGGGTGTTTTCTAGATAGAGCTGTTTATGGGGCACAGCCTTGGGAATGGCTCTCGCGAATGGGGCTTTTCCTTTAGTGTTAACAATGTGCTCTCTTGTGCACGTTGGGAGCCCCTAGGCTTGAGCACGCGTGGCTGGTTGGTGCGCCTAGGCCAGCACAGAGCAAGCTGAATTTATGTACCCCCACTCCCCTGACGTCCTGTATCACTGCTGAGCTCTCTTCTGCAGCTGCTCCCCCTTGCCAGCATCCTCTTCTTCTTCCTCTTCTCAGAGGACTGCATGGCAAGTCTCCTCTCCTCTAGGAAAGGCTGTAGAAAGAAATTGATGAAATCTCAGCATTTTGTTGAAACCCAGTATCTGGCTGTTGGCAGAAGCTTCTTGCTGTTAGCTGACCCTGAGTGTTCTTCAGTACTGTCTTATACTAGCAACAGGTCTGTGCTCGCTCTCTGCCTAACGGCCCTAAGAGCAGATGGTGGGAAGGTGATTAGGACACGTTGTTGCTGGGTATCCTGTTGCTAAATAATATTTAGCAAAGAGGGCAGGATTAGGAATGGAGGCAGAACTTACTGTACTTTTTTCCCCAGAAGTTCCTTATGAAAAATTTCAAACTTATAAAAAAATTGGATGAACAGATCATTGTATATACAACACCCAGATTCAACAGTTTTTCACATTCCCCACAGAGTTCTGCTTAGAGAAAGTAGAAAGTGAGACCTGAGTTAGGAGAGGAACCTTTGTTGTGGGTCAGTTATAGACTTGCTTCTCCACGTTGCTTCTGGGCCCTTCTTCCGTCCATCAGACCTCAAGCACTTTCAAGGTGCCAGGCCCTGGGAATTAGCGAGACCAGCACAGTCCTTGCACTTAGTAGCAGGGGTGCTGATGAAGTAGTGAGGGTGCTGATGGGGGTGCTCCAGGGGGGCTATAGGAAGACCCAGCAGGAGCATCTAACCTGGGGTGGAACGGTGGTGGTGGGGACAGTGGTTGGGAAAGACTTCTTCCAGGAAGTGACATTGATGTTGAAATCTGCAGACTTAGGAACCAGTGCAGAGGGAAAAGCCATGTGTTAAGGTGATAAAGTTAGAGAAGGGAAAGTGGATGTGAGGGGAAAAGGGGGGTCAGGGAGAGATGAGGGTAGAAAGAAAAACAGGGCCCTCAGTCTCGCCATGTTCCAGGGCCGCCATTCACAATGCATTCTTTGCGGCTAACACTCTTCCCTCTTGAGCAAGTAACTGGCCCGTGAGATTGAGCAGCGTCTCCTTGGGGAGTTGGTGACTTGGCTGTTTAGACCTGCAGCAGAGCAACCTGAGTGTAGGTGACTCGTCCTCACTGTGCACGTTGTGGGGCAGGTTCTGAAGGGTGGTGTGTCTGTTGGGGAGTCTGGGTTTCTAAGGATTTTAAGGGGGTGGGTGCATTAAAGGATTTTAATGAGGGGAATGTCATGAGAAGGTTTGCAGTCTCGCTGAAGAAATAGTGGTGGTAGTTAGAAATACATCTGAATAAGAGGTGTGGGTTTCAGGGCTTGACTAGAGTTTTTTTTTTTTTTTGCGGTGCATGGGCCTCTCACTGCCGTGGCCTCTCCCGTTGCGGAGCACAGGCTCCGGACGCGCAGGCTCAGCAGCCATGGCTCACGGGCCCAGCCGCTCCGTGGCACGTGGGATCCTCCCGGACTGGGGCGCGAACCCGCGTCCCCTGCATCGGCAGGCGGACTCCCAACCACTGCGCCACCAGGGAAGCCCTTGACTAGAGTTTTAAACGTGGCTCCCTGTTTCTCCCAGAAATAAATCGTTCAAACTCTTTTAGCTTCCATTTCTCCATCAGATAGGAGTAATTCTGGTTGAGAGGGCAGATCTGATGGGCCTCATTTTGTAAGGAGAGTAGATGTTAATCAAAAAAAATTCGTTTCAGATGGTAAAAATCGGGACTTCTTTTCTGCCTTACTCCCAGCTGCACTTGGAATTACCTGGAGAGCATTTAAAACTATTGATGTCCAGGCCCCGAGGTCAGAGAGCCTGATGCTGTTTGTCTTAGGTGCAATCTGGGCACCCTTACTTTTTCAAAGATCTCCAGGTGAGAGTCCCATACATAACCAGGTTGAAGAACCCCTGGATCAACGTCAGGTCATTGTTTCCTTATTATTTATTAAACAAATTTATTTATTAAAGCTAAATTTAAAAAAAACGAATAAAAGCAATTTCTGTTTTTCAGTGGCTGTTAATGTGCTAGGTACTTTACAGTTATTATTTTGATCCTCATCAAATCTCTTTATAGTCAATATTATTTTTCCCATTTTACCAATGCATAAACAGAAGACTGGAGAAGTGTCTTGTCTAAGGTGACAGCCAACGTAAGGTGGAGCCAGATTTTGAACACTGGTCCACCTGATTCCACAGGCTGCACTTGTAATTATGGTGCTCTGCCACCTCCCATCCGTTTTTTCCTTATGCCAGGATGATTTCCTTGAGAACGGAGATATTCGTTCTCAGAGGGATCTCCTCTGCAATTTCAGTTCTCAGAGCTTATGCTCAGTGCAGAGCGTGGAGAAAGTGTACTCCTTTCTACATCCCAGTGACCTGGTACTGTCTTAGAGGGTGAAGTCAAATGTGTTTTGTTAGCGGCATGGTTTTCTTTGACATCATACTTGAAGGCACCAGGCATCGTTTTGAGTGCTTTTACATGTCTTAGCTATTTATCCTAACAACCCCTTGGGGTAGATATTATTATTATCCCTACATTATGGGTAAGAAGCTGAAGTACAGAAAGGTTAAAAAAAACTCGTCAGTGACACCCAGGTAGTGGGTTTGACTCCAGAGACTGCAATCTCTTTATTTTGCTCTATTATTTTGAGCTCATAAGGAGAGGGTGACAAATATAGTACCTTTTGAAAATTTGGAAACGTCGTGTGTTGAAGATATGCTGGACGAGGAGGACAAGGAGCAGGCAGGAGGGGCTGTGGAACAATTCGGCAGGTCACTCAAGGCAGTGGCAAAATTGTCTCTCTGGTTTCTTGTTTCCTTGTCACCAGAGTGCCCTTGACATCTTTGCTCAGTTCACTGTCTACCACATTTGTTCATGAGGAAATATTGGGAAAATACTAGCAACATTAATGCATCTGAGAAGGGGGTGAGGGAGTTTAGCCTTGGCTCCCTGAAATCTGGACACATTGTTCAAAATCACAACCTCAGTTCCCCCACGAGCAATATAAGAATTGTTGTTTAGGTAAGTCAAGAGCTTTAGTATTTAAAGAACAGGGTACCACCTGTGCCACAGTGAGATTGTCAGACCGTAAATGGCTGTTAAAATGATAGTTGAAGAAAGAGAAAATCTGGATAGATTGAATTGGTAATTAAAAAGTGACTCACAACGAAAAGCTCAGGCCCAGATGGCCTCACTGGTAAATTCTACCAAACATAAGGTAGAATTAATACCAATTCTCCAACCCATATGAAGAGTCAAAGGAGCAGATGCTAAGCAATTCATTCTTTGAGGCCAGTATTATCCTGATACCAAAGCCGGATAAAGACATCACAAGAAATGGAAAGTACAGACCAGTATCTCTAGTGAGTATAGATGTAAAAGTCATCAACAGAATACTGGTAAACCAAATCTAGCAACATATAAAAAGGAGTATACACCATGTATAAATACACTATATTCTAGGAATTCACAATTGGTTTAATATCTGAGCATTAATATGATAGACCATATTAATAGAATAAAGGACAAAAACCATATAATCATATAGATGTAGAAAAAAGTATTTGACAAAATTAAATACCTTTTTATGATAATAAAAATGCTCAACAAATTAGTAATAGAAGGGAGCTTAACCTGATAAAGGGCATTTATGAAAACCCTACGGCTGACATCATACTTAATTGTGAAAGACTGAATCCTTTCCCCCTAAGATCAGGCATAAGGCAAGACTGTCTGCTCTTGCCTCTTCTATTCAACATTGTACTGGAGGTTCTAGTCAGGGCAGCTAGTCCAGATTGGGAAGGAAGAAGTAACGATTTCTCTTTGTAGATGATGTGATCTTATCTGTAGAAAATGCTAATGAATTCACAAAAAGCTATTAGAACTAATGAATTCAGCAAGGTTACGGATACAAGATCAACATACGAGAGTCTATTGTGCGTTACATTCTGGCACTGAACAATCCGAAAATGAAAGTAAAAACAATTCCATTAACTATCGTCAAAAAGAGTAAAGTACTTAGAAATAAATTTGACTGAAAAGCTTATACTCTGAAAACTATGAAGTAGTGTTGAAAGAAACTGAAAAAGAGCTAAGTCAGTGGAAAGACATGCCATGTCATGGATTGGAACATTTTGTATCATTAAGATGGCGATACACTCCCCACATTGATCTACAGATTTGAGGGAACTCCTATCTTTCAAATGCCTAGCTGGCTTCTTTGCAGAAATTGACAAGCTGATTCTACAATCAGTATTGAAATTCAAGAGAACCAGAATAGCCTCCTCTTGATTAAAGAGGAGCAAAGTTGGAGGACTCACACTTCCTGTAATTAAAGCTTACTGTAAAGCTACAGTAATAAAGACAGCGTGGTACTGGCATAAGGGTAGACATATAGGTCAATGGAATAGAATTGAAAATCCTCACAATTATGAACAAGTGATTTTTGATAAAGGTGCCAAGTCAGTTCAATAAGGAAAGAATCATCTCTTCACCAGATGGTGCTGAGACAACTGGATATCCATAGGCAGCATAATGAAGTGTTTCCCTACCTCACACCATACACAAATGTTAACCCAAAGTGGATCAAAAACTAAACGTGAATCACCACAATTAAAAAGTTTTATACTTTGAAGGACACTATCAAGAAAGTGAAAAGACAACCCATGGAATAGGAGAAGATAAATGTGAATTGTATATCCGATAAGGGACTTGTAACAGTTCCTTATATATTTTAGGTACAACTCAGTAATTAAAAAGATGGCCAAAGGATCTGAATAGATACTTCCCAAAGAAGAGATATAAATGGCCAATGAACACATGAAAAGATGCTCAACGTCATTAGCTATTAGGGGCATACAAATCAAAACCACAGTGAGGAAAAAAAGACCACAATGAGATGCCAACTTTATATCCACTTGTCTGGCTAAAATTAAAAAAACAGATGATAACAAGTTTGGTAAAGATGTAGAGTAATTGGAACCTTCATACACTGCTGGTGGGGATGGAAAATGGTACAGTTGTTTTGGGAAACTATTCCATAGTTCTTCAAATGGTTAAATGTAGAGTTTATATGATCCAGCAGTTCCAATCCTAGGTATATACACCCAAGAGAAATAAAAACATGTCTACACAAAAAGTTACATGAATGTTCATAGCAGCATTATTCATAATAGCCAAAAATGGATCCAACTCAAATGTCCATCAGCTGATGAATGGATAAACAAACTATATCTATACAATGGGATATCATTCAACATTAAAAGGAAATGAAGCATTGATACATGTTTCAATGTGGATGACCTTTGGAAAGATGCTAAGCAAGAGAAGCAAGTCACAAAAGACCACATATTGTATAATCCCATATATAAAAAACGTTCAGAATAGGCAAATCTATAGAGACAAAGTAGATGAGTGGTTGCCAGGTGCCAAAGTAGATGAGTGGTTGCCAGGGTTGGGGGCTGGGGTGGGGAGAGTGCACAGGGTTTCTTTTGGGGGTGATGAAAGTGTTCTACAGTTCATTGCAGTTATCATAATCTTACCTGTGAACATACTAAAACCCATTGAATTACAGATTTTTTCTTTTAATCTATTTACTTATTTATTTTTGGCTGTGTTGGGTCTTCGTTTCTGTGCAAGGGCTTTCTCTAGTTGCAGCAAGCAGGGGCCACTCTTCATCGCGGTGCGCAGGCCTCCCACTACCGCGGCCTCTCATTGCGGAGCACAGGCTCCAGACGCGCAGGCTCAGTAGTTGTGGCTCACGGGCCCAGCTGCTCCGCGGCATGTGGGATCCTCCCAGACCAGGGCTCGAACCCGTGTCCCCTGCATTGGCAGGCAGACTGTCAACCACTGCGCCACCAGGGAAGCCCCCGAATTATAGATTTTAAATAGGTGAATTGTGTGGTATGTGAGTTACATCTTGGCATTGCTAACTTTTTACAGTGTTGATTAAAACACAACCTGATCATCTTTTCTTGGCACCAGGAAGTCATCAGCTCATGGTCATCCGTTTCTCAGGAGAACCCAGATGTTGGTGAAAAGTTGCAGAGAACTCAGTAGCAGTCTTGGAGTAGGAATGTCTTCTCTCAGTTGAAATCAGAGTATGGTGGCAAGAGGCCTTCCTGGAATGAGAGCCCAGAAGTGCAGCCCTTTGCAGCCTTGGCCCTCATTCATCCCAGTGAGACCTTCGGACCTCACCCCTGGAGGCAGAAACAGCTGGTTGGAAAGTGGTGCGAGCAGCTCACTGCTCTTCTCCGATCAGGCCAGCTTGGAAGTCCAGTTTGAGGGGCTTCCCGTATTTTTTTAATGTGGTGATTGTTTTTCCTCTTTTGAAACTGGAAGAAAATTAATACGCCATTCCAATTGAAAAGCACATTCCCTGAAATCTTTATGTTGATGAAGACACTAATCCCTTTTGGTCTCTTTATTGTTGGTGGACAGAATTTTTACAGTATTAAAGGAACTCCATAACTTCTTAAATTCTCTTGTTATACTACTTGGATGTGACTTAGGGTTGTTTTTTTTTTCTCAGTCCTTGGTGAGGCAGTGTTTTCTAAGAGACACTCCTTTGGAAACTAGGTCCAGCAAGCTCTCAGATGTGATTAGGCAGTGAGGCTGAGCTTCATTGGTGAGAGCTAGTTCTCAGGGGAAGTAGAAATGTACGGCTTTCTGGTAGATTTGAATACAATAGGATTTTATATACAATGTCAGGAGATTCATGGGTTCCCCACAGTAGAAGTATAGACAAGATCTCCTATTCCATAGAGTTAAGAAGAAGTATTCACATACTACCATAATGGTGGTTAGCAGTGAGATTAAGGTGTTGCCTCTTAGGCTGTGTTCTGCATCTTGGCCCTTGTAATCTGGGTAGGTGGGTTATGAACTTCAGTGTTTGGGGCATACCTGGAGTTTGAGGTTTCCTGATTTTACAGTACTCTGTTGAAGTCCCCACATTACATGGTTTGCGTTTGTTCTAGTTGGGGATCACAACTAAGATAAATGGGATTTAAATCGTTCTGTGAGTTTAAGAGTTCATGATCATTAATGTTCAAGTATGTGAAGCTCTTCCAGGCAGCCAGCTGGCCTGGAGGCTGCACTATTCCGTATCCTCCAGTTGAGGAGCTTTGAGACTTGGAGACAGAGTCACAGCTAGTCTAGTTTAGTAGGAGTTTGGGGGCTTATGGAGCAGGGGCCTTCTCATGCCGCTTAATCTCACTGATGTTACCCATTCTAAGTAGGATGGGTATTGCTCAGTTAACCAGTCACCTCTGTCCAGGTTCCTGCACAAAGGGTTAGTTGGATGAAGAGTACTGTAGGACCAGCGACTTAGGAAGTTTTGAAAGTCTGAAAAGTATCTGTCTGGGAAGTGGCAGTGAGTGTGTTCTTTTGGTGAGCCAAGGGGACGGTCACATGGAGGTGCTGTAGAAGAGGCATTTGTTTTGTTAATTCTTATTTTTATGTAAAAGCTCATTACAGAAAAATCAGAAAAGACTAAAAAACAGAACTATATACACCTTTCTAAAAATGAAAACATTGCATCATATTTAACATACTGTTTTTTTTAAACCTTTTTTTAATTTTGAAATTTTTTAGACATAGAAAAATTGAAAGTGTGGTAAATACTAGATTCAGATTAATCATTAAAATTTTTTTAATTTTGATATAATTTCAGACTTACAGACAACTTACGGTAATGCAACAAAGAATTCCAGAACGCTCTTCACCCAGATTTCCCAAAATGCTAATGTTTTAGTACATTGGCTTTGTCCTTTTCTTTTACGTGTATATGTGTATGTTTGTCTGTGCCTGTGCTCTTGTGTGCGCGTGTGTGTGTGTGTGTGTGTGTGTGTGTGTGTGTGTCTGACCTCATGCATATGTGTATATTTTTTCTGAACTACTTAAGAGTAAATTGCCTTCATCATGTTTACTTAATCCTAAATTCTTCACTTGTTTTCCCTAAACACAGTGATAAAAATCAGGAACTTAACACTGATAACGATATTATTATCTAATCTATTGACCTTCACCAGTTGTCCCCACTGTGTCTTTTATAGCAAAATAAAACCCCAGATCCTGTGTTGCGTTCAGTTGTCATATCTCTCCTTTCCTTTAATTTGGAGCCATTTTCCAGTATTTCTTTGTGTTTCAGGGTATATTAGAGACCTAGGTTTTTTGTTTGTTTGTTTGCTGGTTTTGGTTGTATCTAAGTATATACCAACCATTGTTCCATACTGATTGATCTTGAGAGCAGTGTGGCATAGTGATTGAGCCAGGGCTCTGAGGCCAGACTACCTGGTTTCAAACGCTTGTTTCACTACTTAATACCTCCGTTATCTTAAACAAGTTTTCTTAACTGTGAAATGCAGATACCAGTACTACCTCTTAGGGTTGTGAGAATTAAATGAACGCATATGTATACATTACCGAGTACAGTGGCCGGCCCAGAGCAGGCTCTCAAAAAACGCTAGCTGTGCGTATTCACACCACTAAGTGACATTCCCAGAGACATTTTACCGACATCTTGGCAGTAGCTGGTGTGGCTCTGTGCTCTCCCTCTCCCCTCCCACCCTCCTTTTTTTCACATCTAGGTTCCAGGGAGCAAACTTGGCCAGCTTCCTCAACTGCACTGGGGTTTAGGTTGGTAAACCTGCTTTAAGAGAATGGCTCCTAGATGCTGGTTCATAGACTCGTACTGGTTGGTTACAGAGTTTCACTGGTTTAAGAATAGGAACAGTGAAGTGACTTTTCATAAATGTGAAATGTTTTATTAATTATTTATTATAAAATTATATAGTTCTTTCTTTTTTTGGTTTAGAATGTTCTTTTTAAAAATGATGTTTATTATAGATGGTTGTCCTGTCATTCATTATTATATTTTAATATATTTAGTAGGCAAAAAAAAAGCAAGAAAAGGCAAGCCTATTAATCCCAAAAACACGTTTAGAGATTTTAGTGGTCCATGGCAGCCAATGGTCTGGGAATTACTGCTCTAAAAGACATATGTTTGGCTTTGTGTTTATATATGAACACCTGTGATCAATATATCTAAAGATTCATTAATTTAGTCATTGGTTGAATGAACATTTATTGACTCCCTTCTGAATACCAGACACTGTACTAAATGCTTTACATATTTCATCCTCGTAATTAACCCTGTGAGCTGTGTATTATTCTCCCTGCTTACAGTGAGGAAATAGAATCTCAGAGAGAGTACACAGGTGTGAGTGGTGTAACTGCATTTAGAACCCAGGTCTCCCTGATTACAGAGGGCCGAGTGTGCTCTTTTTCACACCTAGTGGTTCGCAGCCTGTGTGCTTTGCACCTATGGAATTTTAGCATAGGATCCATACAACCACAAGTTCATGAGTCTCTTTTCAATCAAGTTGCGCTGAAGGTGCAATACCGTGTGGAGGGCCTTGTAATACAAAAATTTGAAGACATCTCCCCACCTTTCCAACATCAACCATTTGGACAATAGGTAGGAGTTCCTAATTTTTGATGACTCTTAAATTAGGAATGAAACTACCACCTTTGCCGGAGTCAGGGTGATTCTTCTGCCTTTGGTTCTGGCTATATATAGGCTGCTTTCCAAGGAAAGAAAATGAGCTGCTGTGTCAAATGAGTGGGTACCCAAGGAACCCTTCGAGAACTCCTGACTGGGCATAGAAGTTAAGATGGCATTTAAAGACATCGTTAATGTGAGCTGGAAGGTGGAAAGCTGAGTCAGGAGTTGCTGAAGTAGACAGATTCCAGCTCCAAAGCTGTGGGACTCTGTGTAGGGCAGTATTTCTTAACTTTGGCTGCACATCCCAGTTGTCTGTGGTGCCTCTTAAAAAATACATAGCCCCGTGCCCCATTCGAGACCTACTGAGTGAGGCTCTTTGACTGCGGGACCCACGTGTATGTGCAGTTGAAAAGCTCCCCCAGGTCATCCTGAGGCCCAGCTTGCCTCTGGCTGATACTGGCTCATTGGCTGCTTCACCAGCCTTGGTAAGGCCCCCTTAGGTTAAGGATCGCTGTCCTAGGCACGCCCTTGAAAGATACAACTTCAACTTCTTTTTTTACAACTTCAACTTCTGATCACAGGTGCTGGGGTTGATAAATGAAGCAAGCCTTGGGATCATCAGAGCTCACGAGGGCATTTCCAATCCCTTCTTTCCCTAATTGTTCACTGAAGTTACGGGCTTCTTGTCAGAAGCGCATCTCTGTAAACTGCTGATAACATACTCACGATTCCCTTGTCCGGAATGATACTTGTAGAAGGGTAGTTTTCCAGTAGTTTAATCATCCACTGATTGGTTTCATACCTTTCTGTAATCCTGTACATATGCCGCCAGTGGCACAAGAGAAGAGCCGCTGCTCTGAGGCTCACCCCAGACCCTTGCTGTGGCCTGTGAGGGGCTGGTGTGAGCTAGCTCCCTCCTCAGCTCACACCAGCCCCCTTCTTCACTGGCTGGGTTGAAGACACCTCTGTCATCTTCTGGTCCTTGAATATGCTAACCTCATGCTTCCTCTGCCCTCAGATTTTTTGGTGGATTCTCTCTAACAACTTGGGTCTCAGCTCAGATGTTGTCTCCTCGGAGAGATGTTTCCTCATCAGTCTCTATTGTGTTACCTATTTTATTTTCATCATAGCATTTATCAGTCTCAAATGATTTTATATACTTATTGTTTGTCCCCTCCACTCTAATGTCAGCTCCATGAGAGCAGATGTCTGCCTATCTTGTTTGCCATTGAGCTCCCAGCATCTGGGACTGTGCCTGGCTCGTAACAGGTGCTCACTAAGGATTAGAGGGCAGGAACGCTTTGGGTTCTACACCTTTGCCCACACTTCCTGTAGGGCAGGGCCGAGCTGAGCTTGTACGGGTATCTGTTATTGCTAGTAGCTTAGAACTGTAGCAGTTTTCTGGAGCAAAGCTAAACATGCTTGAACCTTGTGATTTTTCTAAGTCTGTCCTGCTGCAACGTTCCCACAGAGCTTTTTCTTGCCCACATGTTGTCGGTTAGAATAACTGTTTGGAAATATATGTCCATAAGGCTCAATTACAGGGTAAATGATCCCTTTGGATTAGAGTTAATTTGATAGCCTCTCAAATGATGGGATTTTTGTCTTCTGGGAAAGAGCTATATCCTGAGATCCTGGGCAGTAAAAGACATCTTGAATTTGGAAGAATTTAGCCCTATTTATCACTCCTGTCTCTCCCCTTGCTAAAGAAATACTGTAGGCTGGGTACAGACCAACTCATGGCCTGACTTTTGGACTGTCAGAGACATAAGCGAGGCCTGCTTGGAGAGTGTGATGCTGTGTGTTTTATAAAGTTTCGGAGAGTTTCAGGACCCCGCGTGGGTTAGAGGGGTCTTTCTAGTGGACCCCTTTGAGAATCTGATGATAGCAGCAGACCCTCTCCTTAGAAAATGTACAAACACCTGTGCATATAGTTTTGCCTGTAATTTTGAGGGGTATGAGGACTTGCGAAATGCCTTCCATGGACCCTGAACTGTTCGGGGATTTAGATTGGTTTGCTCATCCACCACAGCTGGGTCATAGCTCTTCCATGGCTGTCTCTTTCTGACTTGGTCTCCTGTCTTCTGTGCCCTCTCTTGTTTTTATAATAACCTGCTGGACCCTCTCAGGCCCAGAAGAGACGATATTCTCCTGGAGTCCAGGTACTCAGTTCTTGACCCACCATGGCCATCCCGTACTCCCTATGTGTCCATCCAACATTTGCTACTGTTTAGAATCCGTGTGGCTATTGTCTCAGGAGTCACCAGTCTCCGATTTTGACTGCATCTTCACCTTGCATGTTGATTGTTTAGGACAATGAGGGACTCACCAAAGAAGTGGCATGTCTCATGTTTCCTGTCCTTTTATCCGCCTGCCTCTCTGCACTGCCTTAGCACTGGGCTTGTTCTGGAATGGTTAGCTCATTATTTCTAGGGAAGAATTTGCCCTACGAGTCTACTGGAGAGAGAGGACCTCTGAAGTAGGTGGGAAAATGGGTGGCATATGAGGAAACTTTCAGTGGGAGAACCTTGCCCTGAGTATTAGTGGGAGAAGTTATGTGTGGTGAAGCCTAAATGGGCTGGGTGGTCTTTTGACTAAGCATAGTCATCTGTGGCTGGAGAACACCACCTTGCAGCCTGGTTCTGGCACTGCCCTTTCTGAGTCCTGACCCACTTAACATCATATGCTTATAGAATTTTAGAATTTGAAAGGTGCTATCCTGAATGGAAAGATTTCCCTGATTGGACAGGTATTTTCAGAATACCTCTGTGTGCAAAATACTTGCCCTGGGGGGAAAGGATGGAGCTAAGGTGGACACATGCAGAGAGGCATAATAAATGCTTTTTCTCTTCAAGACGTTTACATGGCCATTACACACACACACACACGAAGGAAAACAACAGTCTGTGTAGACTATAAGTGCCCAATGGCGATCTTTGGGAGGATTCCAGTCAGACTCCAGAGTGTCAGAGGGGCCATTCCAGACCCACCCCAAATGGGTGCAAGGAGGATTGCTGAAGGCAGGTAGAGAGGTCAGTCACCTCTGGGCCATGTCCCTCGAGTGACCATCTCAGTGTGGGGCTGCTAGTGATGCCACAGAGTGGTTGTCTGGTCTGCTGTGAGGACCTCAGCTTTATGTGCAGAATTCCTGATGCTGTTTGCACAGGTGTTCCTAAGAGTACTTCCTCACCGTTCTCTGCTTTTCCTTCCCTGCTTTCCCAGCGGGTTTTCCCCTACATCTCAGCCATGGTGAACAATGGCTCCCTCAGCTATGATCACGAGCGGGACGGGCGGCCTACAGAGCTGGGGGGCTGTACGGCCATTGTCCGCAATCTCCATTATGACACCTTCCTTGTGATTCGCTATGTCAAGAGGCATTTGACGGTGAGTCCCTGTTCTGGACCTGTTGGCGATATGGGCTGTCTCGCTCCCACTTCTGTGGCCTGGCCCTGATTTATCACTTTTTTATTTTTATTTTTTTGCGGTACGCCGGCCTCTCACTGTTGCGGGCCTAGCCGCTCTGTGGCATGTGGGATCTTCCCGGACCGGGGCACGAACCCGTGTCCCCTGCATCGGCAGGCGGACTCTGAACCACTGCGCCACCAGGGAAGCCCTATCTCTTCTTTTTATTCTAGATAATGATGGACATCGATGGCAAGCATGAGTGGAGGGACTGCATAGAGGTGCCCGGTGTCCGTCTGCCCCGGGGCTACTACTTCGGCACCTCCTCCATCACTGGGGATCTCTCAGGTACTGCCATGTGCGCTCCTCACTTGCCCTAACTGAGGTCACATCTTGATAGGCAGCCTGGGTGAGGCTTCTCAGAGGGGAGAGCCAGCCAGGCAGAACTCTGGCAAACAAGTGCCCTGTGAGCGCTTATCTTCCTGCATTCTCGTGTCCAGATCCCTTAAAAGCCCAGGCCGGCGGTTATCTAGCACAGTTGTCTTCGGGAGATGTTTGGTGCTAATGGAAAGCAGTGTTTGCCTCTACATCAAGCCAGCTCTTCCAGCCTGTGTTTTGAGTTCTGTGCTTTCCTATTTCTTGTGCCTCCTTTTATAGCCAGGTTCCTGTCCTTTCACCTAATGTGCTTAGTTCCCTTTCTCTTAACAAAGCTTTTCCTCGATTCTGCCCTCCCTCTTCCGACCCCCAGACTCTCCTTTGTGCTCAGACTTTTGAATCTGTTGTGTGTGCAGATGCTTGCGTTTCTAAGACATCCGCCTCTGTAAACTTACCGCCATGGTGAATGCCGCACTCAGGCCTGTGTCTCTGCCATGCTATTAGCACAAGTATTTTTGTAAAAGCTCCTTCTGTTTCTTCGCTGTTCTGTGTGCTTGCTGTTGGTCCTCTCTTCAGCTTGTTTGACCAATTACTCTGAAACCCCTGCCTTCCTTGACTTGTGTGGCGTTAGCAGTACCGGGCTTTTCTACTGTTCTGTCTCCTCTGGATTTTCTTCCTACATGTTTCCCATTAGAAGCTTCTTTTATGTGCTTATTCTCTGCCTTGGCTTTAGCATCAATCATAACGTCTTTTCAGAAGAGGAAAAGAATTAAACTTTTGGTTCTTTTGATATAATGTATTATGAGTGAAGCTAGGATGAAGTAGAACTTTCTTCTGGCAAGAAAGAAAGGCAAATACCCATCTGAAATGGGCAGCGTGCACTCAGTTTCAGCCATTGTTGCCAATAGAAAATGTGGGCTCAATGAGGCCGTGTCTTCTAGTTTTTCAAGAGAAGCTGGAAATCTGGATTTTTTTAATGAAATCTGATTTTGTAAATCCTGGCAACTAATTGTTTTAAAAAAATCAACCTTATTGAGATATGCTTTCCACATAACAGAAGTATATAGTGTGAAGAGATTTGACAAATATTTACATATATATAACCACCATCCCAGTCAAGATACAGAATGTTTCCATCAGGGAAAAGTTCTCTTGTGCCCCTTTGCAGCATTCCTCCCTTACCTTGCCTCCAGGCAACCATTGATCTGCTTCCTGTCACTTATAAGAGATTAATTTTGGCAGCCAGTTCTAAATACTGTGCAGGTAGGCCAGAGCTGTGGGACATCTTACCTTGGCACAGGTAAGGGGAGGCACAGGCTGGAGATCTTTGCTATGGAATCTTGTTATATGACTCAAGTTGAAAGAGGTATCCCTGTCCACAAGTTTCCTGTGAGCTTGCAGGCTTCTGGGACCTGCTCAGTTAACCTCCTGTTGTACTTGTCAGTGGGAAGTTGTTCCCAACTGTTGGAAATGGCCAAAGAATAATTTTTTGTTTATCCTAAGGAGTCCTTTGTTCTAAGTTCTTGGCAATAATGCCTAGGTTAGTACATCCATGTTCTCCGCCTGTAGGATACCCCTAAATACAAATTGCGTCTTTCTATTAAGGTCTTTCTTGTTAACATCTTAACTTGTTTTGCTGTGGACTATTGGAAACTGCTGAGAAAGGACACATCACAGCTGTCCCAGCCTTTGATGCCCCTACATTGTGAGGAGCATCACTGTGGTTCTTTATCCTGTCCCATGGTTTAATCTCAGTCCTGGCAGAGAAAACATTTTTTCTAATTGAAGGTAAATCCAGTTTTTTTACCTGGGGGTCTGCTAAAGATTCTAAGAGTCCAAGCAGCTATAAATGCCATAGAGATGGCAAGAAATAGAGATGGCAAGAAATCCAGTCTGCAAAAACCAACCTAGTAGCAGTGAGCACCCCTAGCACCCATATTTGTGGTCTCTTAATACGAATACCAATCCTAACGGGAACAGGAGCTTCTTGGGGAAATGGCTGATGCCGGGTCTAAGGTAGGAAATACAGGCTGAAAACTTCCTAGAAAAGCAAGGAAGATATCAAAAACTTCTGGGTTCGTGTAAAAGGACTTGGGAGCCAACTTCAGTAGGCTCCCACTGGATAAAGTTGGGTTGGGTTGAGCTTCAGTAAGAGATACAACTTCAGTGTACTGAGACACGTGAAGTATGGTTGACTGTCTGAATTTATAATGTTACTTTAAAAAAGGAGAGAAAAAATTGAGTCCCTAACTTCTTCATCCTTCTCTGGTAATTAATAGTGAGATTCAGGGTAACAGTTAACTGCAAAGAATTAGGCACAGTCCAGAAGGGAAGTGTGTTGCAGGCCAATAGCTGTGCCCTGCTCATGGCCCGTTAAACAGCTGCTGTGAGGCCCTCTCCTGTCTTGCTTGTGTGTGTTGTCCATGTTAAAGGGAAGCTGTGGGGCTACTGTGTCTCCTTTCACTAGAAGGTTTTATGTGTGATTAGGGGTTAGTTCTTGTATCGTCTCTAAATTTTATTTTATTTTTATTTATTTATTTTTATAACATTGACTTTCCTTTTTTTATATATTTTATTTATTTATTTATTTATGGCCGCATTGGGTCTTAGTTGTGGCTCGCAGGATCTTCATTGCAACATGCAGGATCTTTTGTTTTGGCACGCGGGCTTCTCTCTCTCTAGTTGTGGCGTGCGGGTTTTCTCTCTAGTTGTGCGTGGGCTCCAGGGCGTGTGAGCTCTGCAGTTGTGGCACCGCAGCTCCAGAGCACGTGGGCTCTGTAGTTTGCAGCACGCCAGCTCTCTACTTGAGGTGCCGTGGGCTTAGTTGCCCCGAGGCATGCGGGCTTGTAGTTCCCCGACCAGGGATCGAACTCACGTCCCCTGCATTGGAAGGCGGATTCTTTACCACTAGACCACCAGGGAAGTCCCTCTCTAAATTTTAAAATTATATAGGTAATGCATGCTTGTTGATAAAAACTATAAGTACAGGATAATGTAGAATATTCCCTGTTCTTTGTCCTTAATTTTAGATGAGAAACAAGTTTCAGTTATTTTTTTTCAGGTCACTGTTTGTTAGCTGTGGATTAGAAGCTTGAACCAAGACACTTTTTTCAGGGTGGCTTGAGTAATCCTTGTTCTCTTTTTCTTTAGACAACCATGACGTCATTTCCCTGAAGTTGTTTGAGCTGACGGTGGAGAGAACCCCAGAAGAGGAGAAGCTGCATCGAGATGTGTTCCTGCCCTCGGTGGACAACATGAAACTGCCCGAGAGTGAGTACGGGGGATCCTGGGGAAAGGCCTCATGGCCAGTGAGGAGGTTGAGGGCTGTGGGGGTCTGGGGTGACATGCAGTACATCTGGGCGGGGCTGCCTCTTTTCGGGGTTCTTCTCCGAAGCACTTGGAGCACTTGCCCCTGCTTTCTCACTTGTCTCCGTGTTACAGATGAGCAGACTGTGGACTGTTTAGGTTTTAAATTGCGGCATCCGGAAAGGGAGAGTCTGAGCTCTAGCTCCCAGAAATGGGGACTCGATAGCTTGTTGGTTGGTCCTTCCCACCGGGCGGGCTCCCTCATTCTGACTTGCTTCTCTCTTGCTTTCTTAGTGACAGCCCCGCTGCCGCCCCTGAGTGGCCTGGCCCTCTTTCTCATCGTCTTTTTCTCTTTGGTGTTTTCCGTATTTGCCATTGTCATTGGGCTCATACTCTACAACAAATGGCAGGACCAGAGCCGAAAGCGCTTCTATTGAGCCCTCCTGCGATCACGACCTCTGTGACTGTCACCCAGGAGTATGGGAGGAGCAGGCACCGGCCTGAGCACATAGCCAGGCGGGTCTTCTCTCGTCTCCAGTAGCTGGTCAAGGACTCGGTTCTGTCACTGGAGCTTTGAGTGCAGGGATGCTGCGTTCCCATGGTCACCCATGAGGACATCTAACTCTGGATCAGGAAGCCCACCCCCCCGGGCAACGCTGCTGTGATGTGCCTTTCCCCGCAGTCCTGCCAGTTGGGAGCGAAGAGGGATGGAGAGAACATAGGCTGTCATGATGCCAAAACCACCGGAAAGAGTGTCATAGCCCAGGATGCCTTGTTGTTGGGCTCAGCGGACCCTCGTACTTCATTCTTAAATCTGCAAAGACTAGAAAACTGATAACTCCTCATACCTTCCAGCCATCTGTCCACTGGTTTTTGCTTTTTGTCTAAGCCTTTCTCCACCTGAGGAGCTTTCCTTGGAAATCTGGATGGAAACTTCTTCCCTGCCTTGCCTTCCTCCCCTCCATTCATTGTCCTCTGCAGATGCAACCTGAGCTGGAAAAGACATCTGGCTGCCTCTCTCTTGGGGCCTGGGGCTGCACGACAAACTTGAGTTTCACTGACCCTCATTAGGTGGCTGTAGGGAGGGGGCATTCTGCTGGGGTCACTGCTCTAGGCTTTGTTCTTGCGGGTGGATCTTGGTTCTGTTGGTGTGTTCATGACCTCCCAATTAGGTCCCTTTAGGCCCTCGGCCAGGTTTGGCTGAAGGCTGGTGTGCAGGTCAAGAGAAGCTTGGGAGACGTCACGGATGCAGTGGGATTAACTGTGAAACTGACTGCTCCACGTTTTGACACCGAAAGCAACACCTGTCACATGATCTGACCACGGGGAGATGTTTCTGGACTCTCTGGAGCCTGCTTAGCTGCATGTCTTGTGTTCATCATAATTTTTGGAATCCTACTTAGAGTGTTCAAAATGTAAGGAAACTTTGTTCTTATAGCCTGAGCTTGGATACTCCCCAAAGAGGAAACCTGGCTTCTCTTTCTTAATGGATAAGGAATGGTGGTTGTAAATCCGGAAGCAGTAGACCCCCGGCATCTGTGCCTGGAAGAGTTCATTGTCATTTGAGCGGCCGAGCCTGAGTGTCCTCTGTGGGTCAGCCCTGATTCCACTGCCTTACCTGATGAGGGGTCACGCGCTGCTCACCTGTCTGCCCTGTGATTCCATTGCTAACAGGCTGGAGGCTCCCTGGAGGGCTTGGACTCCGAGCTCTCCTAGCCCTGTGCTTCTGTAGCCTGAGGGAAAGTCTTAACATGGCTGATGGAAACCAAACATGAACTTCTGAGTGGCCTTCCTTTTACAGGTGGGTTTGGCTGAGCCGTAAGCCATCCACCCTTGCCCTGCCTTCTGGGTTGGGAAAGCCCTCTGCTCAGCCCTGAAGGAAAGGAGGGTTACCTTGCCTGGCTGTGGGTTTCTGTTGTCTTCAGCTTTCTTGTATCCTTCCCACAGGCGGTAGTGCTCTCGTGCAGGTGGGATGACAGTGGGACCCTCCTGACCTCCCCCCCATGGCAGAGCGGCTCCAGAGTGACAGAGGGTCAGCCGGGGCCCTGGGCTTGGCTCTCGGACCAGGTGGAACTGAGAAAGCAAATGGCTGTTCTGTGTTTTTGAGTTCCGGGGGAGATTGGCTAGACCCCTGTAGTGGGAGGACGCCGGTGGGCTCGTGAGCTGGCCCGGGCAGGGGTGCAGGAGGGGCAGCTCAGCGTGGAGATCGTCACACTTGTGGCTTTTGTGTGATTCTAGCTCATGAGGTCCTTGAGGCTCTGTGAGGAGGGCGGGGAAGACGTGAAATGCAGTCCCCCCACCCGGGCCAGCCTTAGAGCAGTGTGTGGTGCAAGGAAACAACCTGACTAGCGTGGTAGGTTCTGCCCTGGCTCTCCCCTCTTGTTCTAGAAACATGCTTCCCGTCATGAGTGGGGCCAGAGGTCGTTCTGGGCGCTGGAGTCCCAGCTGTGTCCCAGAGGAGGGGGCCACCTGCTCACGTGAGGGGTGAGAGTGGTGGCCTCGGCCGGCTGCTTACCCCACGTGAGCCACCTTTCCTCACAGGTGCCCTTCCTTGCCTTCTGTTTTCCTGTGACGTCAGGGCCTCTCAGAGTGGAAGAGTCCCTGGAGACTCGAGGAGGTGCGTAAGGGTGACATCATTCCCCATCCTTGTGAGTCTTGTCTGAGAGCCTGGCGTTTTCAGCCTTTCATGGTGTTGTGAACCCCCCTCCCCACAAATTACAGGGTGGCTCCGTTACAAAAGTTGTTTATTTCAGTGGAAAATTACAACTCTGCCCTTCTTGTTGGAAGTGGTCTGAACAGAATGGTCAGAATATCCCTAGACCCCGGAAACAAGGAACTGGTAGGAAGCCCAAGGGTAGGGCTGTGGATGGGCAGGAGAGAAGCCTGGCAGACACGGGGGGAATTAGTCTGGCGGGGCTGGAAGTTCTGGGAAGATAGCTCACAGGTGATTTATGTGTCCCTGGAGGAGTTTCAGCTTATGGCCTGTTGTAGATCTCAGGTTCTGATGGGAGTGGCGAGGTTGGAAGTGTTGGCGTTGCTGGTGTTTAGTGAATTGATGATTTTGGCATATATTTGAATGGGAGCATTCAGCCGAAGTTCAGGCTTGACCCAGCTCATGGCCAAATAGTTCTAGAGAGAATAGGTAAGAGTTAGCCTGAAGTAGCAACCTGAGGGCTCTCTCTCGGGTCATCCCGAGAGCAGCTGTGCCTTTTCCCCTGTCTCCACGGTTGCCACTCACCGGAGCTGAATAGATAAAGTTGAACAGCAGAAGCCCTATAAGCAGGATGATTGAGATGCCTATGATTTTGAAGCGGTAGCGTTTCCAGAAAACATGGATGAACCTTGTAACGGGTGACCGAAACCACATGAGCAAGGTATGGGTGCGTCTGTCCAGGAGCAGAGATGGCAGAGAATGGAGGGCAGAAGGAAACTTCAGGTCAAGCAATCCGGAGCAGAGGTCCTTGATTTTAAAAAAGCAACTTCTGCTTCTGCCCTCCCCCCTTCCCAGCTGTTCTCCCCGATTGAGCCAGAGTGGGGAGGTGGGGGGGGGTAATTATCCCTCTTTACTTGTCAGCCTCCTTCCCTGGTCACCACCCCATACAGACTGCTAGGCCCAGCAGCTCAGCTTTGTGAACGAGGAAGAGGCTTGGTGCCTTTGCCCTGCAGGACCCTTACAGGGGAGGATGGAGTGTAGGGTATTGGTTGGGTTCCGACTGGCCTCTTCCTGCTGCCTTGATTAAGGCTTCCTTCTCTGTCAAAATCTCCAGGGTCATCTTCACTTTACCCTAGAAACACCATGGGTGGTGGGAGCTGAGCTCGGACGGCAGGAGCAAGGATAGTTTTAAAGGCCTCTTCCCAGGGTCCAGAAAGGGAAAGGGATTTAACTCAGGCCCCCAGGGTCTGTCAGAGCCAAGTTACGCGGCACAGTAGTCAGCCCTGTTCCTAGGCAATAGGCACCTTCCCCAGCTCCTACCGACAAGCGCCATTTGCCGCCATCGAGGACCTGGCAAGGCCACCAGCCGCTTACAGTCTTCATCTTAAAGAGGGAGCAGTGCTTGTACCGGAGGAAGTGAGGCCACTTGGGGTCAGCATCCATCATCCTGATGGAGCATAGCTTGGCGCGCCGGGCCGGGAGGGGCATGTCAGACAAATCCAGCTCCAGGACCCCTGAGCCCAGAGAAATGCCGTCAGCAAAAAGGAGCTCCCTGTCCTGTGGTCACGGGCCCTGTGCCAGGATCTCACCTAGGAAGTCATCCGCGGAGATGATGTTATTGTCCCAGATCTGGATGATGAGCCGGGCTGGGAACTTCATCACCGTGGGGTCCAGGCTCCATATGTAGTCCTGGAGGATGGCAGGAGAGCGTATTTCCGGCCTGTCTCCTCTGAGAGTTCCTTTGGCCACTTAGCTCATTGAGAAGGAGGAGAAAGTCGGGGAGGGGGAGGGGGGAGCGGGGAGGGGTCCCACCCAAGGCCACATTCCAAGTGTCTTGGTGCAGCTCGCAGGCTCTGAGGGGAGGGGGAGGAGTGCATCCCGCTCCTGGGCCTGTTACCTTCTGACTCAAGACGCACGCTTGCTCTGCTGCCAGGTAGTCCAAGGTGAAGATGAACCGCCAATTGAAGATGCCCTCCCCCGTCAGGGAGCGGTAGTGGACATCTGTCTTCTGCATGTCCTTCTCCAGCCCGAATAACCACCTGGGGCCAAAGTCCACTCACCTGGGGTTCACTTGGATTGTCCCCACCCCTAACTGGAGCCCTGGGAGGAGGGCTGCCCAGTAGACACCAGGCATGGGTGGAAATGGAGAGAGAACTGGGCAAGTCTGAGGGCACTCTGACGGAGCCCCGCTCCTCTCCCTTACCCTTTGACATAGATGTCGCTCATCCTCTCGGTACTTAAACTGTTTTCCTTCAGGTGCATGTGGGCAGTTTTCCAGATAATGCAGCGCAGCTCATACCTGTAGCCACTGTTCTCTGAGGCTTTGCTGAGGAATAGCTCCCCAGCTGCAACCTCGGTGAGGGAAGAGAGGCCTGGGAGGCTGCCCTCCGTGCCCACCCAAGTCATGCTGTGTTTGGGGGACCACAGGGAAAGGAGGCTCCCCAGATTCCCAACAGAGGAAAAGAATCACCGTGACTCGGTGTTGGAGCCCACTGGTGCTCCGCACGCTGGGAAGGCCACACTGAGTGGTGCAGTTGCTCAGGAGATGGGTGTCACTCACCTTCTAGGCTTTCTGGGCCTAATGTTGAATGGGGGGCCAGGAGGCCCAAGCTTCTTGGGGAAGATGTCCACCCACATTTGCACCTTTCCCTAGAGTGGAGATGGATTAGCTGGCTGGGGTTGGCCAGCCCCCGTTCTCCGCATCCTGGTCTGGGGCGGGGGCCTGTCTCAGCTTCTAGATCTGCTGAGGCTGTGTTTCCAACACCGAGTGGTGGGGTATCGAGGCATCTGGGAGGTGGGATGGACTTCAGACCGGAAGTCAGCACACCGCCCATCAGCTTCCACTTGTTTCTTTTTTTGGCTGGGAGCATACGATGGCTACGAGGCTGACGGCTGTGGCGCACGGATGTCAAGTGTAACTGGGGTCTGGAGGGTTGATGCCATTTAACAGGTCCTGCTGGACAGCCTCTCTGGATGGGACTCCAGAATGGGATTGGGGCTGCAATTGTTAGCCACCTTAGTGGCCCTGAGTAAGAGTAAACTAGGTGATCCCCAGGTCATGTTGTGGAACCACATCCTAAGGATGTCAAGCTATCCACAAAGCACAGGGGTCTAGGAAAGAAGGGTTGAACCTGGTAAGAAAAGGGGAGACAAAAGAGTTAAGAGGGTAGAACTACCAACAGTGGAAGATAGATTCCTTTAAACCATGTGACCTAGGTTTATTCTTTTGAAATTGGCCCCATTTAATGAGAAAACAGGTTTAATGAGGATGGTTTTAAAAAGTGCTCAGTAGAGAACTTTGTATCTAGAATGTGCTATCAGCTTGAGAGATTCGGAGAATGAGGTGAGCCATTCTGGTGGCTGGACGGTAGGGGATAATTAGGGTGCCTGTGGGGATTTTTATTCCTCCTGTTTGGGGTTCCTTGCCGTGGAGAAAACACAGCCTGCACT
The DNA here is from genome assembly GCF_003031525.2 of Neophocaena asiaeorientalis asiaeorientalis. Taxonomy (NCBI): domain Eukaryota; kingdom Metazoa; phylum Chordata; class Mammalia; order Artiodactyla; family Phocoenidae; genus Neophocaena; species Neophocaena asiaeorientalis. The sequence goes on along the minus strand of NW_020173116.1, from coordinate 7,754,246 downwards.
TAACAGCCAAGCCGGGGCTGTGATGCCTGCACTCTGACCCCAGGTGCTGCCTCCTTACCCTCCCTCAGGAGAGACTAAGGCAGTGCTGGCACCGGCGGGGAAGGCCCCGAAACACTTCCACAGCTGACACGGGGCCTCGGTTTCTTGTTGGTGACTTTTCCAGCTCTGAACTTCTCCATTCTAAGAGACACCACTGCGACTTCTTGCTTATTAACATGTACAGAATGTGCTTGTCTTCTTTTCACGTACATCTGTGGGTGCCCGGCCTCTCCTTCCCCTCTTGTCCTGGATGGGTGGGCTTCCCCACCTCCTGATCCAGCCCCTCCAGTCTCATACCTGGTCGATGCCCGGCTGGCTGTCGCTGTACAGCGTGCGGGTCTCCACGTGCTCAGGTACCAGTCCTTGGGTGTGCAGGAGGTACAGCGCAAGGCGTTCTTTCTTAGATCCCAAAAAGCGAGCAGTAGGGGGCTTCAGCTCTAGATTGGAGGGGGATGGAAGGAGGGGTTGACGAGGTCATTAGCCTTCCCGTCTCCCACGTAGGCCCCTTCTCCACCCTCAGCCTGGGCAGTGGACTTGGTTATCCGTTACAGGCGAGAAGGGGAGGTGGCGTGCCCTCTGGCAGCTCCTCCATCCTGTAGCCCCACTTGTCACAGAGGCCCAGCTCTGTGCTTTCTGGCGGTGTGCTGTGCTTCTCACCAAAGCTTTGCAGTCTGAATTTTTTCCCATTGTAAAACACAGAGTCATCCTCAGGGCTGAACAGAGGCGGAGGCAGTCCTTTCTGCCTGGCATGGTGTTCCAAGAGCAGGCTTGGGGGCATCTGATCCCGCCACCTAAAGGGCCCTGACCTGTGGGGAAAAGGTGGGGAGGTCTGAGTCCTGGAGAAGCCTCTGCTTCGAGCTGCAGGCTGACCAGTGCTGGGAGCAGGGGTGCAGACAGGTACGGGCCCTGGTTCCCCAGCCTGGGATGCAGGCGTCTTTGAGGGGAGCCGAGGGCTTACTCTTCCACCACCACCCCCCACCCCGTGCTCCCTTGCCCTGGTTCAGGTCCACGCTTACTGGCAGTAGGATTTGGAGAGCCCACAACGAGCTCCAAAGCCAGACAGGAGTCGGTTTTCAAGGTCAATGACTGTGGTTCCAATCTTATCATCGGGTGAAAATAGGTCAAAGTCATACAGCTGGATCTCTAGGTCCTTCTCCAGGGGGATGGTGCAGCTCATTTCAAACATCCTTGGGTGAGGGTGTTGGAGACACAGAGACCGAGGACCATGTTATCTACACAGCTCCCTCTCCAGCATCCCAACCACACGTGCCCGTGCTCTACCCCCGGTTTGGCCCTGGTGAATTTGGAGAGCAGAGCCCGGGATGGCTCGTCCGCCAATAGCCATCCCTCAGTCGTGGCTGGGAGTAACTTTCGACAGGCCTGGGGTGTGGGACTCTGAGCTCCCTTCCCAGGCAAAGTGGTTGAGGGGGGAGGGGAGAGCTGGGCTGCCCATCAATGCATCTTCCATCTGTTGGACACTGTGCTAGGAACGTGGAGGCTAGAAAGGAACGTGAGAGTTCTCTGCCTTCTACAACTGCTCCCGGCACAGGGAGCGGGGTTGTGGGGTCGGGTGCGTTGGGGCATCTCACACGCCAAAGATGGGGTCCAGAGTGTTGGGCTGGTACTTGTCCCGGTTGCCAAGCTTTGTCTCTCCCAGTTTCAGGATCACATAAGGGTCACACTGGGGTTCAGATAGACGTGAGAGAAGGACGGAAAATGCAGAGTCAGCCCAGGTTGGTCAGGGAGGGCGGGAGTGGGGCAGAAAGGAGCCCGTTGTACCAGGTGGGGCCTGTGGGAAGTTGGCAGTCTGGGTGTCAGCCTGAGGGAGCTCCGGGATGCTGGGGAGTAGGGTGAGGTGAGGGGGGTGCCCGGGCTGGGGGGCTGGGGAAGACGAGCGCTGCAGTTCAGGGCTGCTCGTTACCAGGCCGTTGGCGTCTTGGGGCTGCAGGTTGGCTGCTCGCACCACGTACACCCGCACCAAGCACTGCTGAGGGAAGTCCTCTTTCTTAGGCCAAGGCAGGAACTGGCGAGGGGGCTTGGGGGTGTCTGGATTCTCAGGAAAGGGGTAGACACGGAATTGGCCCTGTGTGTGTGTTGGGGAGGGAAGGCATTGGCCTCTGGCCTGGCTCTGTAGAGCCCTCCAGGAGGTACCCCTGGTCTGTGTTGAGGGTGGCAGGGACGAAACCCGTGAGGACGGGTAGGGGCACGTGCTGCAGAGATGCTCTACGGGGACCACGGTGGTGTTTTCCGCTGAAGGGAGGTCTCGTTCCCACCCATCCCTTGGGGTCCGCACTTGTTTTCGAAGGCTCTAGGGCCTCCGAGAGCAGCACAGGCCCGAGCTGGGACTGAGAAGCCCTCGCCCTTCCTGCGTTGGGGGAGGCCACCCTGAGTCCCTGCAGAGGTCAGTCTCTGCCCCCCACTCCCAAGACTGTCAAGCCCTCCAGGCCCCATCCTCATGCCGAGCGTACAGAACCAGCGCTCCTGTCGGAGTCTTCCCTGGACAGAAGGGGCACGAGGTGACAGGTGCAGCGAGGCAGGGCTGGGACACGCACCTTGAACTCCCCTACCACAGGGCTGTCCAGCTTGGGCCATTCTTGGTAGAGTCTGAAGGTCTGGCAGAAGTCCTGCAGGCCCTGGAAGGCCGGCACGGCCTCCAGCTCACAGTCGTATACCTGTGGGAGGGCGTGTGGGACCCGGCTGGCGAGGGGAGCTGGCCAGGGCTTGAGGGGACCATTCCTAGGATCAGGGGGTTGAGGGGCCACCCAGGTCTCGCCCCAGAGCATCTGCCCTGGGGTCAGCAGAGCTGCTGCTGGTGGGCAGCCCTGGTTCCTGAAAGGGTGTGGCCTGTGGCGGCGTGGCCAGGAGTCTTGTGAAAAAGAAGCCACCCCCTGACTTGGTGGTTCCCCAAGGACTTGGGGCTGGGTTTGTTGGCCTCTCCCCACAGATTTTCTCCATCCTTCATCAGTCTCCCCTCGTAGGGGCCTGCAAACCTTCAGGGTGTGATACTCTTTGTACTTGTACTTTAGGGACCGGGGAGCATCTCCTGTGGCCCAGAACAGCTTGCTCCACCAGTCCACTTCCTGGTCGTGTTCATCCTGGCAGTGAGGAGGAGGGGCATTTTGGCCCTCGGGGAGAAGGCACAGTGGCCTTCCTCTGCCCAGAGTCATGCTGCCCCACCTCCCTGAGCTGCCTGGACTTGTTCCTTATTCCCCGGGGCTGAGCCTACATCACCTCAGCGTTGCTGGACTTGAGCCAGAACTTTTCATAAAGGTAACCTAGGAGCTGAAAAATGATTGCGGTGAGCTAGGCAAGGCCTGGCCGCCCGGTCCGCCCACCACCTCTGACTTCCGAGCTCAGAAGGGGTTCGAGGCCACGGCTTTCTGCCCTGGCTCCCTTGCCCTTCACAGAGGCTTTTTAATTCAGGGATCCTCAGACATAGGACTGGGGCCGAGAAGGAGGGTCAGGTTAGTTCTCGGTTCTCATTGCCCACAGCTCCACACTTAACTCTGGAAAGGCTCAGAAGTTCAGAGCCTCAGGCCCCACCCTAGGCCTCCTGAAGCTGAATCTGCCTTTGCTCCGGATGCCAAAGGATTCCTGTGCATTCGAGGCTGACAGGTGCTGCTCTAGAGCAGCAGTTCTGAACTTTGGAAACACTGGAATCACCTGGGGCGGGGGTGGGGCGTAGGTGGTTTGGGCTTGAATAAAATAATTGCTGCTTCTGGTTCCTACCCCCAGCAACTGGTCAGAAACCATTTGGGGGGCGGGCAGGCTGTGCAGCACGTGGGGTCTTAGCTCCCCGGCCAGGGATCGAACCCATCCCCCCTGCAGTGGAAGCGCGGAGTCCTAACTACTGGACCGCCAGGGAAGTCCCTCAGGGTTTTTAAAACTCTCGGGCATTTCTAATGTGCAGTCCAGGTTGAGATCACTGCTTTCGAGTTCTCGTGAACAAGTAGGCCTCACGCTGGGGGCGTGGATATCGGAACTCTGTTTAATCTGTACCCTCCTCAGGCACAAGGGCTGTTTCCTCTAAATGGCACAGGGCCTCCAGCCCTTTACTCACCTCCTGGTACTTCTTCACAGACAGCACTGCGTGGAGAAAGCGCAGTCATGAGTCTCAGGAGAAGGGAGAAGTGGGGGGGGAGGGCCACCAACCCGGCAGGACAGCCAGGGCCTTGGCCACTCCCAGTGCCAGCTTGTTGGTGAGGTCTGGGGAGGGGCAAGGAGAAAGGGCCGTACTTGGAGGCCGTGGGGGCATGTAGTCCTCAGCCCAGGGGTCACAGAAGTAGGGCTGTAGGGAGTCAACGTTGGCCTGACCCACCACGGTCTCCTGGCCGAAGTCCTGGTTGTCCACCACCTTCAGCACCAGGGGCAGCGCGAAGGCCTCATCCGTAGGCATGTACTGCAGCCCCAAGGAGAGGCCAGGGCGTGAGGCTTCCCACGAGCCGGGGCTGCCCCAGCCCTGGCCCAAGGCCTTCTCACCAGCGTGAGGAAGAGGGTTGACTGGGTGAAGTTGGGATTGGTCTGGAAGTCCCTGATGGGCTCTGTCTGCACGGACTCTTCCCAGCATTCCACCAGGAGCCGGGGCGAACGCACCTGCTTCATGTTCCGAAGGCCCCAGACCAGCATCTGCCGGGACAGAGAGGGAGGGTGGGGGAAGGGGCAGGTGGCCCCTCTGATGGGGTCCTGGCCTGGGAGCAGTGGGGCCCCAGGGGGCCTGCAGGGCCAGGGCACGAGGCTGGGTGAAGGCAGAGTCTGAAGGCTCACCCAGTCCTGTCCTGTGAGGGACGAGTCCTCCAGGCCTGGACGCTGCCGTCGTTCCTCCACGAGGGAGGTGCCCATTAGGTATTGCCCTTCCTCCCCTGCTGCCCATCTGGCCTCTAATCATCTCTCTCAGGGGTGACTTCCCGCTGCCGGCTGCCTCCCAGGCCCGCAGCAGCTGGAGTGCCCCGGGGTTCTTGGGCACCTCGGTGCCGTCCAGCTCGTGGCTGACTTGGATCCCACAGAACTCCACGGCCAGTCAGCGAGTCAGCACCCTGGGATATCACTCTCAACGGACAAACACTGGGTGCCCCAGGAGCTGTCCACGCCCTACTCATTGGGCCGCCTCAGGGCCAGAGTGGAAACCAGCCGGGTGGTCTGATCTTGGCTCCAGTGCCGGGAGGACCTGACCATCTTCCGCTCTTTGCCGCAGGGCACGTAGGTTCTGACCTGGGCGCCTCCATACTACTTTCAGAAGAGGTGAGAAACATCCTGGCATTTGGAGTCAGGCAGGGCCGGGCCTAAACTCTGGCGCTGCCACTGAGCCCCTGTGTCACTGTGCGTGGATGTGTTGTTTCTCAGAGCCTGAATTTCCGTCTCTGGAAGGTCGTCCCTACTTTTTGCACAAGGGCCTCATGAGGCTTACATCCGGTAGGTAATGGATGCTAAAGCCCTTTGTCTACGACCCACTGCAGAGGTTTGCATTAAAATACTTTTAAATGTTCTATCAGAACTTCATATCTCTCCTGTCTCCCTCCATCTCTCACATGGTATCTTCTCGGGGTCCAAGCTTTGGAGCAGGTAGGCAGAAGGCCCAAGAGGGTCAGCAGAGAGCGCACCGTGGTGCTCGACTGCTCTGGGGGTGGCTTGCCTCCTGCCCACCCACCCTGCTCCACGTTTCATCACCTCAATAGCCATTTTCCTTAGCGTGGGCTGGATGCTCTTGGGGAGGATGTAGATCCCACTCTTCCAGGGAACACTTAAGATTGGCAGCTGCTGTCTGAGACTCTGAAGGGATGAGGTTGGAGAGCAGGGAACCTGAGGCCCTGTTGGGCTGGTCCTACTGTCCCCCACCCCCCACCACACACACAAGCAGGACCCTAAGAGGCTCAACTGCGGCGGCCCCGGAGCCCTATGGGCAGAAGCTGGCAGGGGAGTTAGGGAGAGGTTGGGCAGGCCGGCACCTCCCAGCCCAGTGTTCTGGTTCCCGGGCCCCAGGACTTTGCTGAGGGGCTGCGGTTGGGGGCCGCTGGCTGTGGGGACATGTGGCAGGGGAGTGGGGCAGGGTGAGGGCGCTGGCACCACACTCCCAGCCGGTCCCTCTCTCCCAGCACCTCAGTCTCAAGGATCAGCTCACAGGACGCCAAGATCTCGCCCTCTTCCTCCTCCAACCCTTTTACAAGGGGGTGCCACCTCATGGGGGGCAGGATCCGTTTTTGGACATCCAGCCAGACCACCGGTGACCACATGCTCCGTCCCCACAAGCTCTCATTGCCCTGGAGGGAAGGGGAAGTTCACAAAACATGGAGGCCAGGCTGGCAGGGGTCTGGCTCCTCCTGGGATTCTGACAACTCTAGGATCAATGCGATGTGCTCTGCGAATCAGGTCCCGCTGGAGCACTTTCCGAATATTCTCCTCCAAAATAAAAGCTCCTGGGCTCCCCTGGTGGCGCAGTGGTCGAGAGTCCGCCTGCCGATGCAGGGGACGCGGGTTCGTGCCCCAGTCCAGGAAGATCCCACGTGCCGCGGAGCGGCTGGGCCCGTGAGCCATGGCCGCTGAGCCTGCGCGTCCGGAGCCTGTGCTCCGCTACGGGAGAGGCCACAGCGGTGAGAGGCCCGCGTACCGCAAAAAAATAAAATAAAACAAAAGCTCCTCACGGAATTCCCTGGCGGTCCAGTGGTTAGGACTCCGCGCTTCCACTGCAGTGGGCACAGGTTCAATCCCTGGTCTGGGAACTAAGATCCGGCATGCCGCATGGCACGGCCAAAAAAATACATTAAAAACTTCTCAGAGCTCTGCCCAGCCCAGCCCACCTTACCTGGGGGTCCCGCTGCCACAGTTCCAACACCACGAATGGTGGGCTCTCTTTGGTGTCCTGGGGGTTCTCGTACAGGAGGAGGTGCTGGAAGATGAGCGTCTGGGCCCACGTAGGGGCTGCAGAGCTCTTCAGGGTTTGCGTACACTGGCTGTGGTTCAAGAAGACCAACCGAATGAAGGGCGCTGTGGGTGGAAGGAGAGCCGTGCCTTTGAGCTGCCGAGTGACGCTCTCCCCTCTTCTGGCTGCTGCCGCCACCAGACCGGGTACCCGGGGAGGCTCAGGCCAGACAGCCACAGCCACTCCAGCTCCCCAGAAGGCCACCTCAGAGTAAGCCACAGAGCACATGGGCTTATAGCTAGAGGCCCCTTATACCATCATGGTTGGGGCCTAGCCGTCACAGATGCAGAGGGCCCGGTGGCTCCTCTGGAGGGTTCTGGGGACCAGGCTACACGTGGCTGCCCTTGCACAGCATCAGCAAGTGGCCTTGGCATCAAGGAACGTCACACGGCCCTCTCGACGAGGGTGCTGATGCCCAGTGGACACAGCTCCCAGCAGACATCCACTGCCCCGGCTCAGACCCTTGTCCAACAGTCTGGCTCCCAACAAACAGGGCCACTGCCAGCCCAGGGCAGGAGCACGTGACTCACCTGAAACCTCCCATGGGGCCTCCACACAGGGCTAGAGATTGCCACCCCTCCTCCCCACCCCTCATCTTCTGTGCAGCACAAGGGACACGTGGTTCCCAAGCGTGCCATCCTCTCTCTCGCCTTTGTGCCTCATCCCCGCTCTTCCTTGTCAAGGCCCAGCAAACTCCTCCTTCCTCTTCAAGGCTCAGCTAAGTGGCCTCCAGTGGGATGAAGCCTCCCTGTCTTGATTCCACAGTGTTGGGGACACACCGCAAGAGCGGTCCTGCCTTGTATTCCTCGTTCTTGTGTCTTTTCCCCAAACCATGAGGGAAATGAGCTGCTGGGGGCAGGGGTCTGCATGTGTGTCACCCCCTCCTCGCCACATCCTTTATACTGCTGGGTGGCCACATGGAGGGGCTGGGGGAGAAGAGGTGCCCACGCCTACCCTGGAATGTCTGGATGTGGTTGGACATCAGGTTCCGGGCCTGGTAGATGTAGCAGAAGAGCTGGTAGTAGTGGGGCTCTGGGTAAGAGAGGAGCTGTGTCTGCCACCCGCCCCCAGGATCCCCACCCCATGCCCCCTGCTCCCTGCCCTCAGGTGCTGGGTGTCTCCGGGGCCACCCAAGCCGACTCTCAATTGAATGCTCACTGTTGAAGATGCAGTAGATGAAGGGCAGGTTGGGTGGCTGGGTGATCTCTGGGGGAGCCCTCCAGGAGCTCCTGATTCTGTCCAGTCTCCGTGTCGACGACACCATGTCCGCTTCCCTCTTAGCTTGCTGTTTCATATCTAGACTCTGTGCCCAGGACAGACTCCCTGAGGCTCATAGGTGCCTTTCCTGCCTCCCCCAGCCCAGGCCCAGGTCACCCTTCTCCCCATCCAAAGCCTGAGGATGTGGCTCCGGGGCCCAGTTCCCCCCACCTGCAGTGGTCAGTGCATCTGGCCACACGGGGCGTCTCCGTCTGCCTGGCGCACCAGGGGGCCCTGGCTCCGGAGGTGGGGTTGCAGGGAAGAGACACCTAGCCCACTGGGGCTTTACCAAGGATCCCTCCAGGAGGAATATGGGTGCAATGCCCTTGACCTTGTTGGGGGCCAGCCTGCGGTGCCAGCGGCGGCGGCGGAACTGGCTCTGGGGCTGAGGGTTCAGGTGGAACTTGGAGCCGAAGACACCGTACTCCCAGCCTTCCTCGTCCTCAGCCAGGCTGGGGTGGTGCTGCGAGGAGAGCAGAGTCACCCTCTCACCTGGCCAAGGGTGGGTCCCATCCATGGTCCCGCCAGGTCCCTGACCAGGCGGCCCCTCACCAGCTGCAGGAAGGACAGGGTCTCCTGTTCGTGGCTCAGCCTCCCGTGGTCCCGGTAGCGCACGCGCGCCCAGCGCCGGCGGCGGCAGGAGTAGTAGGTCTTCTCCACCGAGTTCCAGACCTGGGGCAGCCCCGAGGGCGGGATGCCCACTCCGTACTCCCAGCCTGAGGGACCAGGACACAGCCCGTGGGTGCCCAGGGAGGGGCCCACAGGCTCGGGGGCTTGGACAGGCCTGAGAGATAAGCCCCGGAAGGGCAGGCCGAGGGGGCAGTGCTGTCCCTCACGTCCAGGTCTCTCCGGCCACAAAGGAAGGTATGGTCACACTGCGTCACCCGGTGGCCTGGGCTCAACTGCCCATCTTACAGAGAAGGAAGGTGAGGCTCACAGGCGTCCTGGGACCCACACAGGGTCACACAGCCCGTAAGTAGCAGAGGCTGCATCTTGAGCCCGGGTCTTCCGACTCCCAGCCCACCGCCCCTTCCCTGGAGCCACCTGGGGTGAACCAGGCTCTGGACGCGACCCCAGTTCACGTGCTCGGGAGGCGCTTAGCACCTGCCCTGTCTCAAAGCTGGGGCCCACGTCTGCGGCAAGGGTGGAGGCCCTGCTCTCCGGAGACTGAGACCCCCAGGAACGCAGGCCTGCCCCACCTGACAGCCTGGCTACTTTCAGTTCCAGGCCCTGCCACCCTTAGCCGCTGCCCAGAGGACTGACCTTCACTGTCCACTGCGTGGTTCAACTCCACAGCCCAGTTCTTCTTCGCGTGCCAGCCTTGGGGGCACTTCACATTCTCCCGGGCCTCCACAGGTTCTCCGTTCTGTGGGTGCACAGAGAGGGCGGGCCAAGGGGCGTGTTGCTCGCCTACTGCAGCCATCGTGGCCTCCAGCCTCCTGGGGCTCCTTAAATTTAAGTTCGTTAAAAATGAAACAAAATTCGGGAATTCCCCTGTGGTCCAGTGGTTAGGGCTCCGCGCTTCCGCGGCTGGAGGCCCAGGTTCGATCCCCGGTCGGGGAACTAAGATCCTGCGTGCCGCGCGGTGCAGCCAGAAAAAAAGAAACAAAATCTAAAGTTCAGTTCCTTACTGAACTTTGAATTCTGGGTAAAAGCGCCACCTTCGAAAGGGGGAAGGAAAGGTGCCCACTCTGTTGTTCTTCCAGTCCCATTTAGGGGACCTCTCCCCACCACCTTGGGATACAAACCCCATCAGCGCTCACCCAAGGTCACACCAGGGAGCAGGACTCAGTTGGTAACGCCTGATCCAGTGCTCTTTCCACTCAGACACCCTGGCTTCCAAGGTGCCCCCCTGGTTGAATCACTTGCCCCCCCGCGCCCCCTGCTCACCACGTCTGTGTTGGGGATGGCGGCAGGCACCCAGGCCCCCGTGGTGTCCCGGCGCTGGTTCTCATACACCTCCTCCAGCACCTGGCTCTTGTTGATGTCTGTGTCCAGGAGGAGCCTGGAGGCAGTGAGACCCCGAGTTCCCAGCATATCTCCCTGAGCTTACAGGCCCCTGGGGTCCTCCTCTGTTGGCTGAGCGCTGCCGTACCTAGCAGCCCCACCTGCTCTGGGAAAGGCTGGGCAGCGGGGCCTGGCATGCAGGGTAGGGTGGCGGGCAGGTCCCCCTGTCCTATGCACCCCAGCCCCCAGGACCAGGCTGCAGTGGCTGTGTGCCCGCCTCTCTGGGCTGCTGCCTACTGGCCCTCCTGGGTAAAAGGAAGTGTCAGCTCCACTGCTGCCTGTCCAGGGGCACACAGGCTCCGGGTCCCACATCCCAGCCTTACCTCCGCTGAGGTTCAACTGTCCATGACCCCTGCCAGTGCCATCCATGGGGCTCCTTGAAATCTTCCTTGGGGAGGGCACTGTGCCCCATGACGTCCGAGAAGCTGGGACAGTGCTGCAGCCACTGCTGTCCCCACTGGTCCTTATACTTGGCCTGATTCTCGTACTGGGGGAGGGGAGTCCATCAGTGCCTGCTGCCACCCCCAGCATACCCAGCACCGGCCCTAGGCCACCCACTCTGGGCTGTAAGCACCTCCCAGAAATGTGGTAGTCAGGCAGAGGGCCATGTGGCACCTGCCCGGGGGCAGGAGCTGCGTTGTCGCTTGTAATGGGACGGCACCGCCCCCGCTGTCAATTGGCACAGGCAGCTGCCACTCGTCAAGTGCTCACTGTGGCTGGGCCCATGCCAAGGGCATTACGTGAACTGACAACCCCTTTCAGCCGCACACCCCCATTTCACAGGTGAGGAGACTGAGGCTCAAAGGTCACCTCTACCCCAGGCGGCTCGGCTCTCGAGGAGTGGAGTGGGGTGGATGCCTGCGTTAGAGCCTGGTGGTGCCTGGGGTGCGACCTGTCCACCCCGTGTCACTGCTGACCCTGGGGAACCTGGTCCTGCTCCACCACTGCCCTGTCTTTGCTGCCTCTGGACCTTTCTTCCACATTCCCCTTCTGGGCACGCACTCATCCTAAATCCCTCTCTGTCTCAGCACCTCCAAGTTCTACGATCTATCCACAGCATGCAACTTAGGAACCATGAAAATGTTTTGACAAAGTAAGTTAAAAAGCCCGAAACTCAAAACTTATTTCTCTTCTGTTCTCAGGACCTTCTCCTGAGCCATGTCCTCCCCTCCTCTGATTACAGAGCGGCCTCTGGCCGGCTGCTCACACACCTCCTGGGTTTACGGTTCTAAGGGAACATGCCTCATTTCCGGCCCCTCTGACTGTCCCAGGCCTCCCCCTCCCCGGGACCACCAGGCTGGCCTGCAGGACCCAGCTGGGGTCGGCAGGGGTCCCGGGCTGTCACGCTGATGATGGACGAGACCCCCTGCAAGCAGTCAGAGCCTGGTTCACCTCACACACCCCGAACGAATTGGGAGAAACTCCCTATAAACCTCCGTCTGGGTGAGAGTGACCAGCCCCAGGGGACCATTCAGCTGCCCTCCTGTCACCGCAGCCTATGGCTTGTCAACAGGGGACCTCTTTAGTTTCTGCCGCCTCTCTCGAGCCCCTTTCACGGTTCTCAGATTCTGCCAGTGATGTTCATCTCCACCTTCAGAGCTGGGCTGTTGCCGGGTCACCCTCCCGCCGGCCCCACCCGGGGCCCCGCTCACCGTCTCCGCGGACACGACCACTTCGCCCTGGCAGAGCAGCTGCAGATCCTTGCTGTCGGTCACGTTGCCGAGCCACATGCAGACCCGGAGCTGGGCTGGGAGCGTGTCCTTCTTTCCTTCACCCTCTGGGTACTGAGCCGGAGGTAGGTCAGCAACCACGGGGGTGCAGGCCCCCAGGGGCAGGGGTGCGGGTGAGGGAGGGGCACACACACCTGCCCCTTCACCCTGAGCCCTGGGAGCAGGGGCCTCACGCTGAGCTGGGTGATGGCCATAACAGAGGCTGGTACGGGTGCCGCTGGGGAACCTGGGAATGCTCCAGGGAGGACTGGTGCTGATGGTGCCATTGACAACAATGCTTGCTATGCGCCAGGCAACGTGCTAAGGGCTCTGATCCTCACACACCACCACAAGGCGGGCATTATCACCGCCAGGCCCATTTCACAGAGAAGCAGGCTGAAGCCAGACACGGTCAGGAGCTGGCTCCGGCTCACACAAGCCGGTGAGTGGTAGAGCCAGGATTCAAGTCTCAGTGATTCTTGCAGGATGAGAAGGACTCAGGTGGGCCCTTCCACCATGGCGGAAAGGGCAGTGGGGAGCCAGGGACGTCTCCGAGACGGAGGCAGTGTCCCCCACCTGCCTCCCAGGGGGAGGGCTGGAAGCACAGGGCTGTCTTCAGGGCAGGGGACTCGTGGTCAGTCAGCCTTATTTATGGATTGTGTCTGATATGAGGGGCTGGCACCCAAACCTTATAGGTATTAAATATGTAGATAGCAGCCAATCGTGGTCCAGGGGACACGGGACAGGGACAGGACCAAGTGACGCATCAGGATGACGGAGGGGACAAATTTGAGGAATATTTATGGTGGCATGGACTCCAGGCCCCCACCTTCCTCTGGAGAACTGTTTAAACCCCATTTCACCTGGTAAAGGGCCTGACAGAGAGGAAGTGGGCATGCCCTTGGGAGGCTCATGGGGGCTGCCCGGGGTGGGTCAGGGCTTCTCCCTTGGGACGTCCTTGGCCCTCTCCTCCCCTGAGGACCCCTGGCCTCCCCACCTGCAGGAAGAGGGTCTGCGTCTTCCCACAGAACCTGCCGGAGTGCCGGTCCCCGGTCGGGGAGAACAGGATGGTGTGGGCGGGCACCTGCGCATAGGCCACTCGCTGCTCCCGGGACATCAGCCAGATCATCACGTCCGGGAGGTTTGTCTGGGGCTGCTGGGCGGGAGAGCGTCAGGCCCACATGGCCGGCTCCACGGCCCGCTCCCGGCCGGAGTGTCCAGCACCCACCTCGGGGAGCACGGCATTGAGGCGGTACAGCCAGCCCTCCACGGTGGCCACCATGTCCCTGGGCTGGGCTTCCTTGGCCTTCCGGGCCAGCTCCTGCAGGAGGAGGCCGCGGAGCTGCCACCTCTTCCTGTCCAGGTTGGTTGCTTTGGGCTGATCAGCCATGCAGGGCAGTGGGTACCTGTGGCCAGGACCGGGAGGGCGGGGGCTGAGTCTCCATGTCCCTTGCTCACCATCCCGCCCGGCCTCAGTGCTCTTCCTAGACCCAAGATCCTGCCCCGCGCCTGCTGGCCTGACCCGGGGAGCCCTGCCCACCCTCCTTAGGAAGCCCACTCACTGTGGTTCCGGCCCCTAGGTCCTCATCCTTCCCCTTCCTATCCTCCCAGCCCCTGCAGTGGGCCAGGCCCGTGCTCAGGACCTCCTCGTGGACAGAGGTGTGAGCTGTGAGACAGGGGCCAACCAAACCCCGGGCGGGAGGGGGGAGGATCCATGTGGGCTGCCGGGCCAGGAGGGAGCCTTACAATGGCTCTTCCAGAACAGGCAGAACCCCAAAGAGGGCCTTGTGGATAGAAGGAGCGGCAGGGGAAAAGGTACGGGCTGGGACTGTGCAGGGCTTGTCTGGACAATGGGGAGGCTGGTTTGGGAGGAGCCCCAGGCATGGGTGTGGGGGGAACAGTGATGGATGGGGAGGTCAGGGCCATTTTGACGGTCCCTGAATGGGAGAGAGGCAGCTCTGTGGTTTGGGGAGAGATCTGCGCAGATCTCATATTTCCTGTGGAGGCAGGGGTGCGGAAGGGTGGTGGTGAGGGCTGTTCTGTAGGGTCCTGTCTGCCCCCCAGACCCTGTGTGAGCCTGATCTGGCTCAGCCCCTGCCCTGGGTGAGGTGCCCACCGCCCCTACTTGCAGTCCTCCATCAGCTCCCTCAGCAGTTTCTCCCACTGGGGGAGCAGGGCCGGGTCCCTTGGATTCTTCATGGATTTCAGGGTGTCCAGATTGGCTTTCTGCCCAGCAGGAGAGAAGTGGCAAGTAAGCATGGGGCTCCCTCAGGACAGGCTGCAGGGCTGATTGGCCCAAGATGGTTTCAGCCAGGACTTGGGGACATTTGAGGGGTAACCTG
>NW_020173116.1:7724508-7739924 GCF_003031525.2 Neophocaena asiaeorientalis asiaeorientalis | reverse complement strand
GGGAAGGAGCCAGGACAGGGTGGGACCGTGAAGAGGTTACCGGGCCCTGACACTGGGCTCCCCTTCTATCGGTGCGAGAAAGTCTCATCTGAGGCGGGGGCACCAGGTGACTCTCCTGCCTAAAACTGCTCTGCGGCTTCCTTCCTTAACAGTCACGAAGACCTTTTGTGATCGGACCCTTCCCAGCTACCCTGGCCTTATTTCCACCTCACTTCCGGGCCCCCACCACCCCCGAACTTCCTATCACCATGGCTCTGCCCGTCGTTCCCTTCTCTGCACCCCACCACTACCCCCAGCAAGACTCCAATGTCATCTCCTTTTTGAACACCTCCCCTGACTCTCCTCTCTTCATCTCCCCCACCCCAATCTCTCTGCCCCCATGGTTCTCCTGCATCTCCACCGCAGCCTTACTGCACTGCGTACCGCCTATTTGCATATCCGACTTCCCTGCTGGTGAAGACTGTGTCTACCCATCGTCGTGTCTTCAGTGCCTGTGTCTGGCACGTCCGTCTCAATTGGTGTGGAGTGCATGAGAGAGCTGAGTGACCGGGTTCCTAAGACTGCGATTCATTTTCCCAAGTCTCCCATCAATGACCCGGGTCTTTCCCTGTACCACCACCCCGTCCCCCATCCCCACACCACTCACCAGGCGGTCCCGAGTGAACTGGAGGAGGTTGAGGCAGTTCATGCGGAAGCTGACGTCCTCCCAGTAGGAGGTCACGGCCACGACGGGCTTGGTGTTGTACCAGGGCACATAATGGTAGATGTTCCCTGAGACACAGAGACACGAGCAGGGGATGGGGGCTGGAGGTCTGAGGGACAGTGTTCCCTCACTGTGTTCCCTCAGAGGACCTTTCTTGGGCTACTTCATTCCTCTAGGGTCTGCTAAGCATCCTTACTGGACTCCTCCTACTGGAAGGTGGGCTGCAGGCCAGTCCAGGATGGATGCGCTTTGCTGAGCACAGCCGGCTGGCCGGAGCATTCACTGTGCTCAGTGTCACACAGCCTCACGGAGTCCCCAGTTTATAGGTGGGAAAACCCAGGCTAGTGATGGGAAGCAGTTTCCCTGTGGTGGCACAACCAGGTGGTATAAAGCAGGCATTCAGTTCCAGAGCCCGTGCCCCTAACTCAGGCAAGATGCCAAGGCCAGGGGCCTGCCCTGAGGTAGGGTCTTCCTTCTGGGTGGTAGGTAGGCACATGAGGAGTGGGTCCTGTGTTCAGGAGCCCCAGGGTTTGGTTGGCGTGGGCAGACATCTGACATGAAGGGCCTGCCGTGCAGAGGAGTGGGGTAGAGGAGTAAGCATGGACACAGCCAGTGATGGGCTTGGCAGGCTGGGTCTCCTGGCCATGATCCTTATTGAAAAGAGCGGGGGACTTCCCTGGTGGTGCAGTGGTTAAGAATCCGCTTGCCAATGCAGGGGACGTGGGTTCAAGCCCTGGCCCGGGAAGATCCCACATGCCACGGAGAAGCTAAGCCCGTGAGCCAAAACTACTGAGCCTGCATGCCACAACTGCTGAGGCCCGTGCGCCCTAGAGCCCGTGCTCCACAACAAGAGAAGCCACCGCAATGAGAAGCCCGCGCACCTCAACGAAGACCCATCGCAGCCAAAAAATAAAATAATAAATACATTTATTTAAAAAAAGAAAAGAGGGGGGAGAAGCTAGGTGAAGCATAAAGGAATCTCTCTTTTTTTTTTTTTTGGCCACACTGTGTGGCTTGCGGGATTTTAGTTCCCTGACCAGGGATCGAACCCGGTCCCATGAGAGTGAAAGCGCGGAGTCCTAACCACTGGACCACCAGGGAATTCCCAAGGGATTCTTTTTATGAGATGTATTGCTGGGTTGACATAAAAGCAAGAAATCCACAGAAACCAAAAATAAAGTAAAAGCAGAAAGTCTGTGAGGCAAGCGGAAGCAAAGCAGACTTTTGTCCTCTGAGTTTCTGGCAAATCTCGGAGAACCGGTTCTTTTTGATGACTGCCAGGGCCCAGGAGAGAGAGCCGAGCACTGCCCGGGGTGGGCAGTCTAACAGGACACCCCATGTGACATGGGTGGAATTGCATCCCCTGTAAAACTTTGTTGAAGTCCCAATCCCTGCTACCTTTGCATGTGACCTTATTTGGAAATAGGGTCATTGCAGCTGTAATTAGGTAAGACGAGATCGTACTGGAGTAGGTTGGACCCTTAACCCATAAGGACTGGTGTCCTTACAAGCAGAGGAGAGGGACAGAGAGATGACAGGCCTGTAGAGACACAGAGACAGAGGCAGAACGCCATGTGGAGCTGCAGGCAGAGATGCAGTGATACATCTACAAGCCAAGGAGCACCGAAGATGGCAGGCAACACGTAGGAGCTGGGAGAGAGGCGTGGAAGAGATTCTCCCCTGGGTCCGTCAGAAGGAATCAACCCACCAACACCTTGATTTCAGACTTCTAGCCTCCAGAACTGTGAGAGAACTCATTCGTGTTGTTATAAGCCGCCCAGTTTGCAGTACATTCTGAGGGCAGCCCGAGCAAACTAGTCTGCTATGCAGAGCTGGCACTGCAAACCCTAAACCCTCAATCAGTGAGAAAGAATCCACCACACGGAAGAAGACAGTAAGGAAACCCACCCATCTCCAGTGTGGCTCCGGGTAGAGGGGCAGGAATTTTCCTGAAAATTCGTAACCACAAGTGGGGCCTCACGCAGGTTGCATTCTTCACTCATGCCACCTGCACGGTCCAGAGAAAACTTGACGCAGTCTCTGGTTGGCAGTGCCCCAGGTGACTAGAGGAGGCAAAGACAAATCCTCACTGGAGCATGAAATTTGGGTCAAGTCCCAAAGGATTCCCACAGATAAAGTTCCAAGAAAACGAGCAGCTAAGAAGCAATATACATACCCTCTACCCCAGCAATTCTGCTCCTACGTATACAACCAACAGAAAGGCATAGAACAGCATTATCAAAAGAAAAATGTTCAAGTAGCACTACTCATAACGGTCCAAAATTAGCAACCACCAAAATCTCCTTCAGCAGTAGAAGGCATAAATAAATTACGGTATTTGCACAATGGAATACTATACAGCGATGAGAATAAACGAGCCACAACTGCACCCAACAGCATCTAGGTTTGTGAATGCATTCCACAAATAAAATGCTGAGCAAAAGAAGCCAGGCACAAAACAATACATACCGTATGGTTTCTTTTATATAAAGTTAAAAACCAGACAAAACCAACTGGCAGTTAGGAGAGGGATAGCAGCCCTTGGCAGAGGGGGGCTCAGGGGCTCAGGGGCCCTCTGGGATGTTGGGACTTTGTTTCGTGGTCTGAATGTTGTTGTGTGGGTATGTCTGCCTTGCGATAATTCATTGAGCTGGACGCTTTGGTTTGTGCAGTCTTCCATAGATGTGTTATACTTGAATCAAAAGTTTACTCAAGAATTTAAGAAAATAGTGGGAGAAAAAAGGCAACATACATAAAATACAGTGTGTCAAATGGTGGAAAATGCTATGGAGAAGGATGAAATGAGGGAGAGGGATAGGGATCTGCCGGAAGTTTTTAATAGAATGTTTGATTACCTAAGGCCTCTCCTGAAAAATCTAGAAGAAATTATGCAGAATGCAGTCCAGAGAGATGAAAAACGTGGAAGAAAGATTTTTTTTTAATGGTCCATATTAAATGGGCCAGATTTAATAGCTTGCTTTCTTCCTTCCTTTCTTTCTTTCTTTCTTTCCTGCGTTGGGTCTTCATTGCTGCACACAGGCTTTCTCTAGCTGTGGTGAGCAGGGGCTACTCTTCGTTGTGGTGCGTGGGCTTCTCAGTGTGGTGGCTTCTCTTATTGCGGAGCACGGGCTCTAGGTGCATGGGCTTCAGTAGTTGTGGCACTAGGGCTCAGTAGTTGTGGCTCACGGGTTCTAGAGCGCAGGCTCAGTAGTTGTGGCGCACGGGCTAAGTTGCTCCGCGGCATGTGGGATCTTCCTGGACCAGGGCTCGAACCTGTGTCTCCTGAGTTAGCAGGCGGATTCTTAACCACTGCGCCACCAGAGAAGTCCCAAAAGGTTTTAAAATGTGCAGAACAGAGTGAGAAGTTCCACAGAGGATAGAGTGAATTCGAGACAGAGCTAGGAAAGAAAAGGGGAAGAGGTAATTTTCAAAGAGAAAGTATTTTATAATTATCCAGAATTGTTGAAAAGACGCCAGTTTCAGACCCTGGCACTGAGTGAATCACTGGAATGATAAATAAGCAGGGATCCGTGACTGGGGCTCTCAGGTATGAGCATGCCGATACGAGACAGCAATTTTCTTCTACTCTTGGAGAGCATACCAAAGCAACAAGGAGAAGGAAAATAACTCCATTTTCAGCAAAACAAGGAGGCAGATATAATCTGAGGCTCAAAATACACATGAGGGCTGCCAAAAGCAACTGTGAGTGCCCTAGGAGATGCAAGTATTGAAGGGTGGCAGAAGTCACCTGCGGGGAAGGAACAGCAAGACAGGCAGCGAGAGTCACGGCTTGACGGGAGCCGAGTGCAGAAAGTGCCGGCAAAAATCCACCCCCAGAACGAACCCAGGACTCGGACAAGGACATGTGAGCCGGCAAAACTCAGAAAACGAACAGAAAACCACCAAAAACATCACAGGAAGGAAGACCACATGAAAGGAAGCCCAAGGGACATTAGACTCTGCAGATAATCCAGAGAGAGGCACAGAAATAAGAAAAGCGACCAAAATAAGATGGAAATAAAGATCCAAAAAGGGTCAGTGAGAAAATGACAGATATAGAAGAAAACCAAGGAGAATTATTTAGGTCATAAATGGAGACCCCAAAGTAGAAAACCTGAACAATGGAACAGAATATTTTAAAATATAATTAAAAAAAACTCACATGGGAAAAGGATAGTCCTTTTAACAAATGGTGCTTGAAAAGTTGGATACCCATAGGACAATTAATTCAAAATGAAGCATAGAGCTAAATGTAAGAATTAAAACTAAAACATTTTAGAAGAAAAAATTGGAGAAAATCTTCATGATCCTGGGTTGGGCAAAGAGTTCTTAGGTATGACACGATAAAAGAAAAAAAAAAAATTGAACTTCAGCCAGTTGAAAATGTTTGCACTTCAAAAAACACCATTAAGGGCTTCCCTGGTGGCGCAGTGGTTGAGAGTCCACCTGCCGATGCAGGGGACACGGGTTCGTGCCCCGGTTTGAGAGGATCCCACATGCCGCGGAGCGGCTGGGCCCGTGAGCCATGGCCGCTGAGCCTGCGTGTCCGGAGCCTGTGCTCCGCAACGGGAGAGGCCACCACAGTGAGAGGCCCGCGTACCGCAAAAGACACCATTAAGAAAAGGAAAAGACAAGCCACAGACTATTTGCAAATCATATATCTGATAAAGGACTTGTATTTAGAATATATAAAGGACTCCTACAACTCAATAATAAGGCGAATGATCCAACTAAAAAATGAGCAGAAGATTTGAATAGACGTATAAACAAAGAAGATGCATGAGTGGCTGAGAGCACATGAAAAGATGCTCAGTATCATTAGATATTAGGGAAATGCAAATTACAGCCACAATGAGATGTATGTCCACAGTAATAAATACATAAAAAGAGGAAATAACGAGCATTGTTGAGGATGTGAAGAGACTGCAGCATCACGCATTGCTGAGGGAATGTAAAATGGTGCAGGCACCTTAGAAAAGTTTGGCAGTGTCTTAAAAAGCTATTCCACTTCTAACTATATGTCCACACAGAGGCTTGTACGTAAACATTCATAGCAGCTTCCTTCATAATAGACAAGAAGTAGAGGTAACACAGTGACCATGAACTAATGAGTGGATTAACAAATGATGAATGATACGTGTGTATGATGGAATACTATTAGGCAATAAAAACGAATGAAGGGGCTTCCCTGGTGGCGCAGTGGTTGAGAATCTGCCTGCCAATGCAGGGGACATGGGTTCGAGCCCTGGTCTGGGAGGATCCCACGTGCCGCGGAGCAACTAGGCCCGTGAGCCACAATTACTGAGCCTGCGCGTCCGGAGCCTGTGCTCTGCAACAAGAGAGGCCGCGATAGTGAGAGGCCCGCGCACCGCGATGAAGAGTGGCCCCCACTTGCCGCAACTAGAGAAAGCCCTCGCACAGAAATGAAGACCCAACACAGCCAAAAATAAATAAATTAAAAAAAAAATAAAAAGCAAAACAGCGAGAGAGAGAGAGAGAGAGGGAAGAGATTTTGGAAAAAACAAAAAAACAAAAAACGAACGAAGGACTGATGTATGCTACACCATGGATAAGCCTCTACAACATTATGCCAAGTGAAGGCCAGATGCAAAAGGCCACATATTGTGCGATGCTTTTAATATGAAAAGTCCAGAAAAAGTAAATACACAGAGACAGAAGGAGATTGGTAGTTGCGTGGGCCCTGGGATGGGAATGCCAGAATGACTCCAAACAAACATGAGGGCTTTCTTGGGGAGATAGGGTGTAAGATGGGGCACAGTGATGGCTGTCCAAGTCTGTGAATTTACGAACATTTATTAAATGGTACAAAACAAGTGGGTTTTATGGTATGTAAATTACACCACTAAATAAATTACTAACAAAAGAAAAGAAGACTTGAATCTACATATTGAAAGATCCACCATATGCCAGGGAAGACCGCCCCCGGAGGATGAACATGCGGCCACAACCTACTGAAGTTATTGGACTTTCAAGATAAAGAAAGAGCCTTTGGGCAGCTGGACAAAGAAATGAAGAAATCTATAGGGGAAAAAAAAAAATCAGAAAGAGAAAATGCATTCGTTATGAAACTTTAAGAAACCACAAACTTCTAGAAAGAAACATTGGAGAATTCCTTAATAAATTTGGAGTGGAAAAGATCTAATTATGACTCAGAAGCCAGAAGCCATAAAACAAATGTTTGCATACGTTAAAAAAAAAAGTTTTCATGGGGGAAAAAAAAACCCCAGAACACCGTAAGCAAAGCTGTGAGACAAATAGAAGATATATATTTAGAGCTCATATCGCAAAGGCCTGATTTCCCTAATAGTTGAAGGGATCCTAGAAATCAATAAGAAAATTGCTAACATCCCAATAGAATAAAAGAGAAAATTATATAAACAGTCAACTAACACCAAGGGAAATACAAATGACTTTTAAACATATGAAAATATGTCTAACCTCATTTATAATGCGAGAAATACAAATGACAACTACACCAAAATACCGTTTTTCACTTATCGGACTGATAAAAATCCAAAAGTTTATGCCAGATTTTTTTCTTTTTTTTTTTTTTTGCAGGCCTCTCACTGTCGTGGCCTCTCCCGTTGCGGAGCACAGGCTCCGGATGCACAGGCTCAGCGGCCATGGCTCACGGGCCCAGCCGCTCCGCGGCCTGTGGGATCTTCCCGGACCAGGGCACGAACCCATGTCCCCTGCATCAGCAGGCGGACTCCAAACCACTGCGCCACCAGGGAAGCCCCTATGCCAGATTTTGATAAGGCTCTCACATTGCAGGAGTGTACAATGGTACAACATTTATGGAGGATAATCAGGGTGCAGCCAGGAAAAGAAAACATCATACCAGATATTTGAAACAGAGGGGATTTGATAGAGAAAACATGTTTATGAAAGGGCCAAGAGATCAAAAAGGGGAAACTGAAGTTACTGAGACATTAGTAACTAGAGGAAGAAGCTACTACTTCCAGGGCTGGGGGGAAGGGACACAGTGGTATGACCAGAGACAAAAGCAGAGCCATGGCTGCATCACTGAGTTTGCTGCACGGGGTACTGGAACCAATCAGAAAATGATGCCCAACCAGTAGTGAAACTGCAGAGGAGCGGCTGCCTGGCCAAGTCTGGAACCATGGAGAGATGGGAGTTAAGCTGGGATCTCTGAAGGGATGTAGCTACTTCCAGAGACGTCTCCTGAATCAGAGAGAGAGGGGAAGAGGAAGGGGAAGAAGGAGGAGGAGGGGAAAAGAGGTGAGAGGAGGGGAGGAGAGGAGAAGAGAAGGGAAGGGAACAAGAATATCTCCCCTTGGGCTTCCCTGGTGGCGCAGTGGTTGAGAGTCCGCCTGCCGATGCAGGGGACATGGGTTCGTGCCCCGGTCCGGGAGGATCCCACATGCCGTGGAGTGGCTGGGCCCGTGAGCCATGGCCGCTGGGCCTGCGCGTCCGGAGCCTGTGCTCTGCAACGGGAGAGGCCACAACAGTGAGAGGCCTGCGTACCACAAAAAAAAAACACAGGCAGACAAGGGGGATGCATGGAAAGCCCTCCATGGGTGATGAGAGGGTGAAGCTGACAAAGATGAAAGTGAGATAGTGTTCCTCTAGAGCAGTGATTCTCAAACTTTAGCACGCATCCCAGTCACCTGGAGGGCTTGTTGAAACGCAGATTGCTGTTCTGTTTTCTGCTTCTGTAGGTGTGGAGTGAAGCCAAGAATATGCATTTCTATCAGTTCCCAGGTGACGTTGATGGGGCTGGCCTAGGGACTGCACTTCGAGAAACTTATAGTGCCCCATAGAAGTGTCCAATGAGTATACGTTGGATGAAAGGATGGACGGGTGGATGGGTGGTTGGTTGGGTGGTAGTTGAATGGATGAATGTGTGGATAAGTGGATTGAAGGATGGATGGAAGGTGGGCAGGTGAGTAGTGGATGGTAGCCACATGGCTGGATGGGGGTGGTTCAGAGTAGCAGGAAAGAAGATGAGGTTGGGAAGCTGTGGTGTGGAATGTAGTGTAGAGAAGGACTTGAAGTCAAAACCTAGTTTCAGTTCTTGTCATGGGTTCACCACCTACTAGCTAGCTGTGCAATGTTTGGCAGGTAACTTCACCTCCCTGAAGCTCACTTTCCTCACATCTAAATGTGGGTTAACGATGCCTGTGAATGTACCGTGAGCTAATACCATTAAAAGGGCCAACACAGAGCCCGGCATGCACTGGCTGCTCTCTACTCTTTTGTTGGATCTGACTCTTACCATCATATATCACTTGGCTGTACTGTGTGGTGGAGACGAGAGGCTTGTAACTCAGGTCCGTCTTGTTTCCATAGTGACCAATGCTGACCTCGAATTGTATCAGGTCCTTAAAGTTGGGCATCATGGTACAGGAAAGGAAGATGACGCACAGTCCATACTTTTGGCGGTTCTGGTGCTTCTAAAACAACAACCCACCACATCCCCAGTGCGTAAGCCAAGGGATGAACAAGGCTATAGAGACAGGCAGGGAGGCGAGCATGAGGTGCCCACTTTCCTTCAAAAGCTACCTTTGCTTCTATTCAGGGTGACCTAGACCATCACTGAACCCCCGCCCCCCTCAAAATCCTGCCTTGACTCCCACTCACCTGGCTGATCAAGGGAAGTTCCTCCCAGGACTTCCGTCACCTGGCCCCCTCCACCCAGCCGGCCCTGGCTCCTCCTCTTCCTGAAATCGGGCAGGAGGGTCTTCTCCCTGGTCAGGCTAGACTCTGAGTTGGGCCACCCCCACCCCTCTCCGTTTTGCCTAAATGCCCCCCATCGGATGAGACCGAGTGTGGGCAGGGGTGCGGGGTGGAGGATGCATACACACACACATCTGCTCTTGGCTTTTGTCAAACCCCATCCTCCCACCGTGAGTCCGTCTGCTCAGGTCCTCTGTCCATCATGTGAGCCCCTCTCTCATTTCCACTGTCTACCTCTGCCCTACTTATGCATTCTCCCAGTCTGCTCACTAGCTCAAGTCTCCCCCTCTTAAAAAATAACCCTCCTTCTCCCATCTGAGCCACTATCTAGCTGTAACCTGATCTTATCTCCTTCAACTTTGCAGCCAAGTTTCTATGCACTTGCCTCTATGCACCGTCTGTAACTTCTCCCTCCCGCCCAAGGCAGCCTGGCTTCTCTCCTGACCCAAGGCTACTGGTGTCTTCCTAATAACCAGCGCACGCTTTTGGGTCCTCAGCCCTTCTCTCCTCCACATTCAGATCGCTGCTCGCTCCTTTCTGCAACTCTCCCCTCCGGGGGCTGCCTCAGTTCTCCGCTTTGCAGACTCCCCCTCCGTCTCTCTGCAGAGTCACCCTCCTCCTCCAGTCTCATAGGCTGTGCTTCCTGATGGGCTCCAGCCTCAGCTCCCTTCTCCTTTCACTCCACCTACTCCCCAGGGCAATTCCTCCAGAACCTTGGATAGATCCTTGGATGTGTGTTGATGACACATCTGGCTGTCTAGCAGCCTTGAGGACTGGTCTTCGTGGGTGTCTCACAAGCACACGTCAAAGGTGGGACTCATCATCTCCCCCAGACCTGTTCCTCCTTTGGGGAGCCCATGTTGATGTACGCCCCCCACCTTCCCACCTCATCACCTGAGGCAGAAAAGGGGAGTCAGCCTCACTTCTTAGTGTCCTGTCGGTCAGTGGCTCTGATCGTTGTTTCCAGAGGGTCTCTGGTACCTGCTCCCTCCTCTCCAGTTCTCCTCCCCTGTAACTGTGTCCCCATTCCTCCTAAGTGGGTGGCCCAATTTACTCCCTTCCAGTCTCTTCCTGACTCTGTTCCTCCTGCCCCTTCCTGCCTCAGTGACCCTCCTTGGCCTTCAGGAAGAAATCCAGGCTCCTTAGAACATCATTTCTCCTTAATTGGATTACACATCTCTTAAACTGAAGCCTTGTCTTTACTGGGTCCCCTAACCTCCTGGGATTGGCACGGCAGGAAGCCCCCATAGGGGCTTAGCAAAGACTCAGGTGGATCGACCAAACATCCTCACACATCCAAAAAGCTCATTCCACTGCTGGCCAGGGCCTCTTGCAATGTCAGAAGCGGGACCCACAGCAGACCAGGGGCAGGCAGAGGAGCTCCTTCTTCCTGGGTTACCTGGTTCCTGTGGTTACCTCTATGCTGATGACATCTCGGGAGAGATCCTTCATCACAGCATCTTGACGGGACTTGACATGGGTGATTAACTCCAGGAAGACTCGGCCTCGATAAGCTAAACCATCCTTAACGATGTTGGGAATAGTCTAGTGTGACAGGAAGGAAAACGGCGAGAAAAGGGATGAG
The DNA here is from genome assembly GCF_003031525.2 of Neophocaena asiaeorientalis asiaeorientalis. Taxonomy (NCBI): domain Eukaryota; kingdom Metazoa; phylum Chordata; class Mammalia; order Artiodactyla; family Phocoenidae; genus Neophocaena; species Neophocaena asiaeorientalis. The sequence continues at coordinate 7,728,915 of NW_020173116.1, read as the reverse complement.
AGACAAAAAAAAAAAACAACCAGGAAAGTCTCCCCTGAAACCTCTGTAGGAAGGACAGGGTTGTCCTGTAACTTCCTACCTAGGGCTGACCACAGTCCCAGGGAGGAATTCCAGAAACTCCAGTCACGGCCATGCCTGGAAACCTCTGGGCCCTGAGCCATCTTCTACACCCTTAGGTCCACTCTTCCCCTTCATGCAGTTCTACCTGCTGGCCCACCTGATGGGCCCTGTTCCTGGTAAACCCTTCATGCTTGGAGGGGACCGTGGCACCTATTGAATTATCCCAGCCTGGCCAATCAGGACAGGCCCCGCCTCCTCAGCAACAGTGATTGGTCAAAGGGGAGCACACATGACCTAGGAAGGCCAATTAGAATGCTTCCCTGGCCTTCCCTAGTAGAGGCTTCTATGGTCCTCTTCCCAGCAGGGAGGCAAGACTGCAGTAGGAACGAATGAGGCCCAGGAAAGAGCAGGAGAGATGAGAGATGGAGTGAGCATGGGAGAGTCTCCTAATGGCATCGAGGTCCTGGTTTCTGTAGCTCTTCCTCACTCAGATTCCTTCCCAGCCCCATTCCCTTCTTTTGCCAATTGGCTTTCTGGCATTTACCACCAGTCTTGAATAACCCAGGGCTTTTCCACATTTACCTGTGCTGTTTCTTTTGTTGCCTATGACGTTCCACCTGCCGAAACTCTTACCTGAGGTCTCATCTCAATGTCCCTTCCTCAGTGACTGCCCAGAGCACTCCATCTGTTCCTTTCTTGTGCCACAGCACATGCCCCGTATTTATATGGCCATTTATGTACAGACTTCAAGTCCTCTACTGGAGTGTGGCGGACAGAAACCAGGGCCTGGCCCTCCCCAGGCAGTTCCCAGGCCCCGGTGCCTTACACATGGTTGGTTTTACCTCCTCTGTTCCCTAGAGCTGACATGAGAAGCTTACAGCGTCTTCCTCCTTGATCCTGAAAGGGGCCTTTTTACCCCCATGGAGAGTCAGGAAGCTGGGGCCAAAGCAGGGGAGGAAGCCAGAGTACATGCCTGCAAGGGGAGAGGGTGAGAAGGGCCCCCAGGTCCGGGTGGGAGAGGTGCAGGAGGCGGGGCCGGGGGCTTGCTTGCCTTCTATTTCTGCTCCAGTGGAAGAGATCTGGTTGAGGGACAGGCTGACTGTCCCGATCTCATCATGGCACTTGTTCCCGGGGCTGGAGAGAAACACACCCTGCAGGCTGAGCCCCTGGCCCAGCTCTGATTTCTTCCTCCCTGGCGTGTTTTCCAGTCTCCACCCAGTTGCTCACCAGTCCAAGACTCTGAACTTGATGTAGCTGGAGAGGCAGGGCAGCTGCAAGGGGCAAGCGAGAGGGGCAGTGGGTGCCTGCTCGGATGGCCTGGGCCTTGCTGAAACTGGGAGCAGGTGGAAAGTCCTGAGTCTGGGTCAAGGCCTGGCTCGGTTACCAGTGAGCCCAGTGGGACTGACCATGGGAGCTTATGGACCTTTGGCTGTGGGCCCCCCACTGCATCGGCCCTTTGCAAGGGCCTGGGAAAGGCCTTGGACTGTGTCCCATGATCATTTTGTATTCTTATTCTTAAAATGGTCCCTCATTACATAAGCTCCCTAGTGGACCTGGCTTCCCTGGTGGTGCAGTGGTTAAGAATCCACCTGCCAATGCAGGAGACATGGGTTCGAGCCCTGGTCTGGGAAGATCCCATATGCCGCAGAGCAACTAAGCCCGCGAGCCACAACTACTGAGCCCGCGTGCCACAACTACTGAAGCCTGTGTGCCTACAGCCGGTGCTCTGCAACAAGGGAAGCCATGAAAATGAGAAGTCCACGCACCTCAACGAAGACCCAACACAGTCAAAAATAAAAACAAATAAATAAATAAATGTATAAAATTTATTTTATAAATTTTATAAAATAAATTGGGTCCTAGTGGACCAGAGTCCACCCTACTTTGGGCTGCATGATTGCAGTCCTCACACGGCCCTTCAGTCTGGAGGCCTGTTTACCAAGCCTCATGGGGAGGTTGTAGGCCTCCAATGTCTTCCTCATGTTTAGCAGTTAACCTTTATTTATTTATTTTAATTTAATTTAATTTAATTTTTTTTTGGCCATGCCCCGCAGCTTGTGGGATCTTAGTTCCCCGACCAGGGATTGAACCTGGGCCCTCAGCACTGAGAGCACGGAGTCCTAACCACTGGACCGCCAGGGAATTCCCTAGCACCTAACCTTTAAACAGCAGGACATCTATCTCCTCAAAGAGTAAATCATAACAGCTGCCACTCTGGGGAGGCTTCTGTTGTCCTCAGCATGTCCTGAATGGTCTACGTGGATCACCTGAGAGACCCACCCCGCCTACAACCCCAGAAGCCAGGAGCTATGATTATTCCTATTTTCAGACAGGAACACTGTGGCACAGAGAGGCTGAGTTCCTGAAGTTCTCATGTAACATGCAGAGCCCCTACCCACTCTGGCAAGGCCTGACTGTCCCTATTTACCGAGCGGGACTGAGGCCCAGAGAGGGACTTGCTTGAGATCGCACGGTAAGGGGTAGAATCAGGATTGGAACCCAAGCTTCTGAGTCTTACCTCTGCTCTGCCCTCAGTTATAAAAACAAAAAATCCACGTATAAAACAGAGCTGTTAGGGGTGAGGCCTGAGTGGGCCCCAAATCCTCTCAGCTGGAGCCTCTTCTCTGCTCACAGCAGTTCCTCGGGTGTGGCCTGGGGTCCTCAGTTCTCCACTCCCCTCTCCTTTTCCCCTTGCCATGGAAGCCGAGGGTCAGGGGGAGCGGGGAAAGAAAGGGCTTTCCAGCTGAGCATCTGATTAGTAAGCTACGAGGAGATCACCCAGGTTAAGGAAGGACACTGGAAGTGGAGAGATGGGAGTCGTTGGGCATCCAGGTCTTCCAAAGTACCAAACCCTCCATATTTGAATTTATGGTGGAACCATCTGTTCATCCATCCTTGGGAAGTCTCCTCCCCTTTCCCAGTTCCTTGTCTTGATTCCCCTCCTGTCCGGGAGCCCTTGAACTGCTAACTGGCACAGACCATTTTCAGCAGCGCGCCCCCTGCAGCCTGCCTTGCTGGGGCCCTCACCAGCTGTTCTCAGATGCCACTGGCTGTGCAGTCATCCCGCCACTTCCGAGTGAGTTCACATCTGCCTGCTGCACTTCCAGAGGGCTAGTGACAATGAGGCCTGCACCCAAATCGCCCCAGCGCCGGAGACTGTGTCTTCAGGAAATGGGTGAGGGTCCAGAGTGTGTTTGGACATCTTAAGACATTGGAAGCCCTCTTTCAAGGATGAAGGGGGGCCTGGCCCCCCTGACTGCACCTCCCCACTGTCTTCTGAGCCTGAAGGAAGCTGAATGTGAGCGAGGACATCCAAGGCCCTGAGCATCCACAGAGAAACTAAGGATTCCAGCCATGAGCTTCATCACAGCTAGAAAAGGTGGGAGGGAGCAAGGGTGGGGGATGGACTGGGCCCCCTCTAAAATCTCTCCCTACTTTAAGAATCTATAAAGTCACCCAAGAAGGTGGGGATTATGAGGAATGGTTAAAAATGATGACTCATGGGGACTTCCCTGGTGGCGCAGTGGGTCAGAATCCGCCTGCCAATGCAGGGGATGTGGGTTTGATCCCTGGTCCGGGAAGATCCCACATGCCACGGAGCAGCTAAGCCTGTGAGCCATAACTACTGAGCCTGCGCTCTAGAGCCCGTGTGCCACAACCACTGAGCCCACGTGCCACAACTACTGAAGCCCGCGTGCCTAGAGTCAGTGCTCCACAATCAAAAAAAAAAAAAAAAAAAAAAAAAAGATGACTCACGAGGAGGCAGAAGATTCTACGAGAAGCAGGGAGGAGGGTCCACAGAAGGGTAGCTAATTTCACGTCACACAAATGTAAGGTAGGTATAAGGAAAGCAAAACACTCCCTGGGTAGCCAGACAGATGCCACACAAAGTTCTGTACACTCTCACTTATGGGAGTGCCCAAGTTCTCTCTCACACTGCATACCCTTATTTTACACACAGCTCTTAGAAGCCTGGCGTGGAGTCAAAAGGCAATCAAGGCTCTCCCAGGGCTTGGAGAAAACTGACATCCACACCGCTGATAGGTGACTGAGAAGGACTGAAAGGCTTTAGAAATCAGACTACAGAACCCCACAGAGAAGAGCATGTTGGGGCCATTTAATGTGGGAACAAACAGCCCCACACTACATGTAGCCAGCATGTAACTGTGTTCCTGTAGTGCCTCTAAGCCATCAACAAAGAGCTATAATTATATTCAGGGTGCATTGCCTAGAAGATAAGAAAATGCATAATACAATTTAGAATGAGTCTTGAAAGTGATTGCTTTTTCTTTTTTTATGTAGGTGAAAGGGCACGTTTAAGTTCTCTGGAAGTTCAGTTGTAGGGTC
>NW_020173116.1:7707458-7724352 GCF_003031525.2 Neophocaena asiaeorientalis asiaeorientalis | reverse complement strand
TTTTTGGCGGTACGCGGGACTCTCACTGTTGTGGCCTCTCCCGCTGTGGAGCACAGGCTCCGGACGCACAGGCTCAGCGGCCATGGCTCACGGGTCCAGCCGCTCCGCGGCACGTAGGATCTTCTCGGACCGGGGCACGAACCCGTTTCCCCTGCATCGGCAGGGGGGCTCTCAACCACTGCGCCACCAGGGAAGACGCATTTCTTTTTTTTTTTTTTAACCTAGCCTCCTTGATCATTAGCTGAAATCATCTGGGCCATTTATTGGTTTCCCTTTTTTTTTTTTTTTTTTGGCCTCACAGCACGTGGTTGTGGGATCTTAGTTCCCCGACCAGGAATCGAATCCAGGCCCTCAGCAGTGGGAGCGTAGAGTCCTAACCACTGGACTGCCAGGAAATTCCCCCCATTCATTTCAAGTAAGGTTCTCTGTAATATGTCTTGGGCTTCCTCATGCTCCCTATCAGGCAGAGTCCCCGCCCCCTCCCGCCGTGCTTTGTGGCCCCTACCTTCCATCCACACACCCCCACAAACACCCAAACGCCCTTCTGTTTGTGGTGCAGGAGGAAGAGGGCGGGCGTGATGGCACAGCAATACCTGAATCTGGAAGGTCAGGATCTGGTTCCATATCGGGCTCTCGGTTTGCATCCGCACGTGTGTCTTGAGCTGGGAACATCCCAAAGCAGTGTCAGTGCCAGCCTGTCCCCTCCTCCCTCCACTGGCCTCACCTCCCAGCCCTTCCGGTCCAGCCCACAGGTGAACCTGTCTGCAGCACAAGGCTGGTCATGGGAATCCCTGGTCCAAAGACACTTTGACAACTTCTCATCCACTACAACTCTGGTCCTTTGAGTAGCTACCTAGATCCAGACTCCTTCATATTTTCCCTTAAATCAGCTTTCAATTAACTTTTAAATAGATACAGGGTTACTAACTTTATTATATCAGTGCAAGCACATAGATTTTGTTAGATAAACTCTAAGATCCCAATAAAAAGTCAGCAATAACAATGCTGATGGTATCACCCTTTCTAAAACATCACTTGACTTCATTTTTAAACCTAGCCTTATTCTAAGCAATCATGTCAGTGAAACCAAGGGTTAGTTGAACTGCTTGAACTTTTTCATACACTCTAAGAAAAACACAGAAATACTAAAATTTTTGAAAAAATGTGTGCCTCTACCACCCAACAGTATCTCACCTACTTCCAGGTTTCCTAAACCACTCATTGGGAAATAAATACTCAGTGTGGTGGCTTCAAAATATGTCCACACCTCCCTTTGGTACTCTCCCCTTCAAAAGACGGACACTAACCTCCCTCCCCTCACGTATGGGCTGGATTTAATGACTTCTTCTAATAGGTAGAATATGGTGGAAATGATGGTTGATGAATTCTGAAACATATCCAACCCAGCATTCCCCAGATTTGAACATGCGATCTTTTTTTTGCACATAACATCCATCAACACCCTTTGGAAAATGCTACCATATGTTCATAGAGGTTCATGGAATGTCAGCAACTCTCTTGCCCAGAACCTTCAACTTCTAGATGAAGAAACTGAGGTCCAAAGCGGACGGTGACAGTTTCAGTTGTGCATTTGCGGGCATGTTGCTTCATCCACTTGTCCACTCATCCGTGCATTTGGATGTTTGGTTTTTGGTGGGCATCTTCTCTATGCAGGGCACTGGGCACAGCTCTGGGATACAGGCTGACTAAGCCATGGCCTCCACCTTCACAGAGGCCCGGGTCCAGTAGGGTCATATCACCCATAAATGGAAGAACTGGGATACAACACCTGGGGTCCTGGCCACTTTTCCTCCACACCATTTTTTTTTAGGTGCCAATTTCTCTAAGTCTCAGACCATTTTTACGCTTACCTTTTCCCCAATTAGTTCCACCTCCAACATAGGACTCACTAAGTGGTGTTTCTCTAAGAGCAAAGAAGTTAAAAGATTTCTGAGATAGCAGCATTTTTTTTTTTCAGAAGGAAATGGAGAAGTGACAGAACAACTTAAAACCCTCCCCCATAATTTGGTTTGGTGCCCCCTGGGCAGACACCTCCCATTTCCACTCTGTCTCCATGTGCTGTTGTGTGTCCTGGCACACAACAGCAGCGGGGGTGGGGCCTGGCATAGGGAACCTTGAGTCTGCATCTGGGCATCAAAGACAGGGCAGGGGCACATGGCCCATTTTAAAGGGACCTTCATAAAACCATTCTTGGCAGATTTCAGTCTCCCTCTCTCCCCCACCCCAAATCGTAGTGTCAAGACGGAACTGGGGAGCCCCAGGAGAAACCAGAGTGCCACCAGGTAGGGAACCTCAGGGTCAGCCCCTCCCCCGCCCTGACTGACTGAGGTGGAGATCCTCGGCGCAGTAGATGAAGAATTGTAAGTAGGCCATATTGATGGGCACCACCGATGACTTGAAGATCTGAATGTCAGTGTCATCAGCCCTATAGGTCAGCTTTTGATCTACCTGGAGAGACCAGAGAGCTAATAGGGTCAGAGTCTTAGGGAGGTCACGGCCACCAGACTTGGCTTCCCCAACCTTCCGCTTGGTTGGGGTGGGGATGGACAACCCTGAAGGGACACAGTGGACAAATGAAAGCATGTGAAGGAACAATGGCCTCTTGGGGAGCCCACGGGGGGGCCCCACGGAAGCAGCCAGGGTAGGAAATGTTCCTGGGGTGTTGGGGGGACAGCCTCACCGGTGCCTGGTCTCCCACACCGAGGGCAGAGATGGTGACTTTCAGGTAGCCTCTTACACCACTGCTGGGTTCATTTGGCTGGCAGAGGCCAAGCCATTTCCTCAGGAGTGTGTGACCTGGAGAGGCAGAGGGCCCATGGGAGACCAGCCTCCAGCCTCTATTCTTCTTCCCTGAAACCAGCCTTTGCTTCTGTAGGAGACGGGTGTGGAAACGTGTCTCATATATTTTGGTTCCCAGCCAGGGGCAGGGGGAAACGGGAGTCACTCCTACCTTTAAGCCAAAGCTGCCTGCTATTGCCTTTAGGAAATAGGGACCCTCCTTTCCCATCCAGGGAACTTATAGTTGTTACTGTCCTGGTCTGAGAGAGGCAAATATTTTCCCCAACGCTAAGTCCCAACCTCAGCCTGGTATGTATGTTATGGTCAGGTCTACTCAAAATTCAAACACTGGCCACACATTGTAAATCAACCATACTTCAATTAAAAGAAATTAAATAAACAACAACAGCAACAAAATTCAAACACTGGCATAGAAAGATAGAAATTCAACCCAAGGCTGCAAGAAAAAATGAGCATTTGACCCAAAGAGATGCTTTGATTTTTGTAGAGAAAGATATTATTATAAAGCAAGATAAAATACCATGAAGTACAGTAAAATGTTAAGTACAGAAAATAATTCACACCTTCTAATACTCTCCCCCCATGTGTTGAACATACAGGGATTTTGAGATGATTTCAACACCTGACCTGGTTTTTTCTCAGAAGACACACATATTTCCAACAACTGCTACCTACCTGGAGAGTTGTAGATGAACCCAATATCTGTCTGAAAAGATAAGAATAGAGTAAGGATTAGTTAGGGCCTCCAGCCAACCAACTTGATGACAGTATGAGTACTCGTTCCACCCTAATTCCTTTAATCTTTACAACGACCTGGAAGTTGGGCCATTATCATAGTGGAGGCCATTATCACCTCCACTCTACAGGGGAGGATACTGAGTTTGAGAGAAGAGCCCAGAGTTTTACAACTAGTAAGTGAGGTGGCCTGGATTGAAAGGATTCTTGACCACCACCAGCACTGCTGGCCAACACAGCGTTATTCTTCCCTACCCCTGGGGGGCGTGGAAAGGTGTCTCCCGTCCTGGGGAAGAGGATGGTCAAGGGAGGATTTGGTAAAGAGACTATGGGTTTTCCCTTTCCCCTGGGAGACAGTTTTTGACTCCCTGAGGCCTGAGGGATGCACAGGATTGAAGGTGGTGTGGGGCAAGGTACTGCAGAACATTCAGGCCACCCTTGGAAGGGTCCATAGAGCAAGCCCCAAGTTTTGCATGTAGGCCTGCTTTAAAGCTCAGTCAGCCCCTTGGGTTAGGTAGGCAAAGATTTCTTAGATCCAACAACAAAAACACAGTCCATAAAAGAAATTTTTGATAAATTGGACTTCATCGAAATGTAAAACTTCTGCTCTTTGAAAGACACTGTTACGAAAATGGAAAGAGGGCTTCCCCGGTGGCGCAGTGGTTAAGAATCCTCCTGCCAATGCAGGGGACATGGGTTCGAGCCCTGGTCCGGGAAGATCCCACATGCCGCGGAGCAACTAAGCCTGTACACCACAACTACTGAGCCTGCGCTCTAGAGCCCGTGTGCCGCAACTACTAAGTCTACGTGCCACAACTACTGAAACCTGTGTGCCTAGAGCCCGTGCTCTGCAACAAGAGAAGCCACCACAATGAGAAGCCCGCACACCACAACGAAAAGTAACCCCTGCTCGCTGCAAAGCCCACGTGCAGCAACAAAGACCCAACAGAGCCAAAAATAAATAAATAAATAAACTTATTATTTTTTTTAAAAAAAGAACCCTTAAGAAAGAAAAGAAAATGAAAGGAGACGTGATATACTGGGAGAACATATTTCCAAATCATTTATCTGATAAAGGACTTGTATCCAGAATATATAAGAAAATCTCAAAACTCCATAGTAAGAAAACAAACAACCCAATGAAAACAAGCAAAAGATTTGAACAGACACTTCATCAAAGAAGTTAGATAGCAAATACTTGAAAAGATGCTCAACATCATCAGGGAAGTGTAAATTATAATCACAACAAGATACCACCACACATACTTAGAAGAGCCAAAATTTAAAAGATGGACAGTATCAAGTTTGCATAAGAATGTGGAGCAACTGGAACTCTAATATATACTGCTGGTGGGAATATAAAATGGTAGAACCTATCTGGAATTTTTGGGAAAAAACTGCTAGGAATTTTCTTTAAAAGTTAAACACACACCTACCATATGAGATAGTCATTTCACTTCTACATATTTAGTCAAGAGACATCAGAGCATAGGTCCATACTAAGACTTATACATCAGTGTTACAGCAGCTTTGTTTCTGTTTTTGCGGTACGTGGGCCTCTCACTGCTGTGGCCTCTCCCGTTGCGGAGCACAGGCTCCAGATGCGCAGGCTCAGTGGCCATGGCTCACGGGCCCAGCCGCTCCGTGGCACGTGGGGTCTTCCCAGACCGGGGCACGAACCCATGTACCCTGCATCGGCAGGCGGACTCTCAACCACTGCGCCACCAGGGAAGCCCAGCAGCTTTGTTTTAATAGCGCCAAGCTGGAAACAATCTAAACGTCCATCAGCAGATGAATGGATCAACAACCTGTGGTATATCCATAAATGGAATACTATTCAGCAATAAGAAGGAATGAACTATTGATCCATGCGACAACATGGGTGAATCTCAAAATAATTGTGCTGATTGAAAGAAGCCAAACAACAATAAAGTACATGCTGTATGATTCCATTTATATACAGTTCTAGAAAATGCAAAGCAATGTGTAGTTACAGAAAGCAGACCAGTGGTTGTCTGGGGATGGGAGCAGGAAGGATTGGGGGAAGAGGGAAGAATTACAAAGAGGCACAAGGAAACTTTGGAGGGTGATAGGTATGATAGATATGTTCATTACCTTGATTGTGATCACAGTTTCATGGTTGTATACATATTTTAAAACATGAAATTATACATTTAAAATATGTGTAGGGAATTCCCGGGCAGTCCAGTGGTTAGGACTCAGCATTTTCACTGCCTTGGCCCGGGTTCAATCCCTGGTCGGGGGACTAAGATCCTGATAAAATAAAATAGTATAATTCATTGTATGTCAATTGTACCTCAATAAAGCTAGAAGAAAACAAACCAAAACGAAACTCAGTCACCTCTAACGAAGCCATAGATCTAGGCAGTGATCATCAATAGCTGTTAACAACATAAAAAGAGACCAACAGTCGTTCTGTGTCTCCTGGTGACATCATCTTGCCAAATAATTGACCCAAGTCTGATCTAGCCTCTAGATAGGAAATACCTGGGCAGAGAGACGTGAGAAGTGATCCCCTGGAGGTACAACCAGCAAAATCCAGACTGAGGGAAAACTGCAGGAAAAACTATCCAGTTGCTTCAACAAATAAATGGCAAGGTAAACTAGGGGGCAGGACCAACTGAATGAAATACACCTAAGAATAACATTTTAACCAACTGCAGTGTGCACCTGGTTTGGATCCTGATTTGAACAAACTGTAAATGGAATTCACAAGACAATTAGGGAAACGTGAGCACTGACTAGATATTAGTGCTCTCCAGGAATTATAAAAAGGTGTTTAGATGTAGTCATTGTCTTTGGTTATGCTTAATAAAATCTGTATGTTTTCGAAATAGGTAATGAAATATTTAAAAATAAAATGATGTCTGAGATTTGATTCAAAATCTGTAGGGGGAAAAAGAAAAAAAATCTGTAGGGGAGAGGGAGGGGGCCAGGTGTAGATAAAACATGATGACATGATTGACAACGAATTGGGGAAGGTGAGTGATGGGGATGGGGGAATTCATGATACCATTCTCTCTACTTTTGTGTATGTTTGAAATTTTCCAAAAAAGGAATATATATATTTTTAAAAGCTCAGGTTTTTCCCTGACCTCTAAAACGTATTCAACAGTCAGTCATTGTCTGGAAGTCGCACAGTGGCCTTTGTCAAAATGAATGGATAAAGAAGATGTGGCACCTATATACAATGGAATATTACTCAGCCATAAAAAGAAACGAAATTGAGTTATTCGTAGTGAGGTGGATGGACCTAGAGTCTATCACACAGAGTGAAGTAAGTCAGAAAGAGAAAAACAAATATCATATGCTAACACATATATATGGAATCTAAAGAAAAAAAAAGGTTATGAAGAACCTAGGGGTAAGATGGGAATAAAGACACAGACCTACTAGAGAACGGACTTGAGGATATGGGGAGGGGGAAGGGTAAGCTGTGACAAAGTGAGAGAGTGGCGTGGACATGTATACACTACCAAACGTAAGTTAGATAGCTAGTGGGAAGCGGCCGCATAGCACAGGGAGATCAGCTCGGTGCTTTGTGACCACCCAGAGGGGTGGGATAGGGAGGGTGGGAGGGAGGGAGACGCAAGAGGGAAGAGATATGGGGACATATGTATATATGTATAACTGATTCGCTTTGTTATAAAGCAGAAACTAACACACCATTGTAAAGCAATTATACTCCAATAAAGATGTTAAAAAAAAAAGACAGCACATTTTGACCTCCTGCTACCTAGCCTCTCTAGAATCTCTTAATTTCTAAACCTGTGCTGCTTCCTTGAGGGTTAGGTGGGGGAGGGGCAGGTCATGACCCTTCTTGTGCTTATTACAAGTACTGTAGTGAGAAAGAAACCTTACTTTGGTTTGCCCTAAATTTGCCTTTCCCAAGGGCTGGGCCCTTTTCCATGAGTTGCCAGATGTAGCGAATGAAAATACAGATGGCAACTTAAATTAGAGTTACAGATAAACGATGTGGCGCTCCAAGGACAATGGTGCTTCAAGGACAAAGGACGTCCCTGCCTGAAAAAGTTTCAGCGGTACACCCCCTACCAGACTCTTAATCACCCTCCCTACCATGTTACGATGTTTACGAAATTTCTGAGCCCACCTGGGCGACGCCCGCCTGGGCGATGGGACCTGTCCCAAATAAGGAAAGGCATCTGTCCTGTCCCACTCCCATCCTATAGAAGGAAGGTATATGTGCCGCGACCAATCGGTAAAGGAAAATTTCACCTCGGACCATTCCTTTGTTTCCTGGCTATAAAAACTGATCAATAGCACACGTTTGGGCTTGACTCTCCCAGACTACTAGGAAGTTGGCCCTCTGTTCTGACAGCGACCCTTCCCTCTAATAAATTCTATCTTCTTTACATTCTGCCTTATGTCTGGAAATTCTTTTCCAACCCGCGTTTGGACAACGCCAACTTTTTTAGTATATGTAGGTCCCAAGCAATATTTCATGAGGAGTCATGAAATACTGGCGATATACTTATATTTAAAAGTACCTGTTGTTTAAGATTCAAAATTTCCGGGGCATCCTGTATTTAATCTGGCAACCCTAACTTTTCCTGATCTTCCTGGATTTGGAGAATCTTAGTTTAGCCCTTCATGACCGTGTGAACTTTCCTCACTTCTCAACCTGGGTCTTTCCCAAAGCAAATCTTTTTACTCTTGTCTTCATAGGCAGCAATCTTTCTCTAGGTTTCTCCAGCAATTAGGTTGACCTTTTGAGTCCTCTGCTTCCACAGTGTTATAAGTGTGGGGGGATTCAACGTGGAACCCAGCGCTTTCATAAATGTTACATACTTTAATCCTCACAATGACCCTGTGGGTTGAGTATATTATTAGCCCCATTTTACAGATGAGGAAGTAGAGGCTCCGAATAACTTGACTAAATCACCCAGTTGGTAGGTGGATCCAAATCTGGATCTTGTAGCATCAAAATCCTTTCCCCTAGACTTAGACATAGAGCCCAGGGCGGGTCACTGTAACTGTTTCACCAAACCGCGCCTCCTCCATCCAGTGCTCACTTGGAATCTCCCGATCTCTGCATTGAATCTCATCACTGAGGAATTCATCACCTGCAGGGGAGTTTCCAGAAAGATCTCAGTTATTCAGAAGCCCAATTTCCCCCAGCCCCATGGGAGGAATCATAAGGGTACATCTGGATTCTCCAGGATTTACTCAATGCTTCCTAATGGCTGACACTTCCGTGTAGTTTTTCTCATTTAATTCTCAGAGGGGCCCTATGAAGTTCACATATGGCAGCTCCATTTTACAGATGAGGAAATTGATCAGAGAGGACAATTCACTCGATCTCCACAAAGCAAATTGTTGCACTCAACCTTCTCCCCTGCATGCTGTCCTGGCTATTTCTCAAGAACATGTAAGCTCTTCAAGGGAGAAGCCTTGCTCTCCTTAGCCCTGTGCTGGGCACATAGGAAGCACTTGATAAATACATGCTCACCATTGTTACCGGGCTTCCTCTGAGTGGAGAAAGGGATGTCCCATGTTGAGGGGACATTTGAGGGGTGGCATGAGAATCCTGGCACATGGGAAAGGCTGCTTTGTTCACCTGGGAGCTGAGCTCAGGGCCTATCAGTTGGCCTTCCATAACATTTGTTGGATGAATGAATGAATGGGGTGTCTGGTTACCGGGATAAAGAAGGTGGCAGAGGTGCTGCCTTGGGGTCAGAAAGACCATCTGATGTGACTCTAGCTCTACAGGTAAGGATGCGGGGCTGACGCACTTTCCAGAATTGAGGTGGGACAAGAAAGTGGACCCACCCTGTCCAGCTCCTCACCTGGATTAAGATGGTGTCGTCGAAGAATTTTGCAGGAACCTCATAAAAATTCTGAAAGAAGATCTGAAGCAGAGAGAGTGTGGTTAGGAGACATTCCTTCCACCACTTCCCCCAGGGACTCAGCAAGCCTGAAGCCTCAGACTAGCAGGTTTCTGCCCCGCTGTTCACCCATTTCAATGGCTTTCAGCTCACTACCACCTACCGCTCCTCCCACAGAAGCAGAGGCCTGCCAGGTCCTGGAGGGGTTTTCTATCCAGCAAAGGGCGGGGTAAGGGATCCCTGGAGGACTTGTCAGAAGCAGACCAAGGCCCAGCTAACTGCCCTGGGATGGAGATTCAAGCCCCCGCTTCTTTCTAGATCGCCCTGGGAATTCCCTGGCGGTCCAGTGGTTAGGAGTCTGCGCTTTCACTGCCGAGGGCCTGGGTTCAATCCCTGGTCAGGGAACTAAGATCCCACAAGCTGAGCAACGCGGCCAAAAAAAAAAGATCGCCCTCTCTGTCCACTGCACCCCACTCCCTGCTGCAGCCAGAACCTCCTCCCCCAGATGCAGACCGGGCCCTGTCACTCTCCTGCTTGAATCCCTCCATGGCTCCCAAGTCCCATCCATGACGGGGCCCCAGGGCGTTTTGAAGGCTCACCTCCAGCCACTCCCCTCCACTACACCCGTGTCTACAGTTCTGCCAACCAGCCCTGCTGCTTCTCCTTTCCAGGCCTCTGAGAACACTATTCCTTTTTCCTGAATTATCTTTCCCCATCCTGCCTTTTCGGAGTCCTCTCCAGCCCCTGCTCCGCCGTGCTTTTATCTTTTCTTTGGTGTCTAGTCATCAATTAATTCGGCACATGTTCTTGGAGTTCCTACTGTGTCAGACACGATGCTATGAGGTGGCACTTCTGCAGTGGCCAGGGCTACAGAGGGCCTGCATTTCGCGGCTGCAATCCCTGTGCACCGCAGTCTTGCCCGGTTGTCAACCTTTATGTGTTCACATATGCGGGAGGCTCCCCACAGACCACTGGCTCCCCCCATGCAGGGCTTGGAATTACTCGCTCTCTATTCCCTGTGCCAAGCCCAGTGTTTGGCCCTCCATGCCCAGTAAGAGTTTGTGAAACAAACAAATGAAAGCACCCGTGTCAGGGAGCAAGCTTGCTGGCTGCCGGCAGGAAATGCCCAGCCCTTGGCTGGCCCTCCTGGCCCAAGTGCCCCCATTCGGCTCTGAAGGGCATGTGCTGCCCACCTCATTGAAGAAAGGGTTATTTCCCATCTTGATCCGCGTGTGGTGCTGGTAGCCTCCGATGACCACCTTCACCACCGGCTTGATGTCCTTGCCCATGAGCTGCCGGGCTTCAAACACCTTCACTCGGACCTGCAGAGGAGCGAACAGGGGAACTTGACGTTGGGCTCCCCTTCCCCAGTGGAGACTCTTCTCTAGAAGAACAATATGTTCTGATAAGAAACATCTACTGCGGAGAGAAAGCGACCCCATGGACCCTGGGAAGGCCATGGTTCCTTCTCTTTCCTTTTCTGGGAACTGTCACCTCCACTTTGCCCTTTTCATCTTGGGTGCTCCTTGAGTAGTAGGGACTTGTTACAGAATAAAGTCTAACATTTCTCAGTTTGCTGTCTCTTTATGTTTGTCTGCGATCTTTTTAGGGAATCGAACATTTTAAAGTTCTATGCAGTTGAATCTATGATCTGTGATTTGATCTCTGATTTGTGATTTCTTCTGCTGCTGCTTTTATATACTTTCCTGAGACTCAGTAAAGGGACGATGAAGTCTGAGCCCTAGAATTAGAAGGTGGGAGGGAGAAGAGCCCGTAAGATCCAGGCTGGCTAAGGCCCCAGGGGAAGGAACTGGAGATGGCGGCGGCTGGCAGGGCACCGTCGTGGGAGCCTGTAGTGACTAGCGGTAGTAACAGCACGCAGCTCTCCCAGCCCAGCCCGTGGATCCGGCCATTCTCAGTGAGGCCTCCTGTGTCTCCATCAAGTCCAGGGGCCCTTCAAGGATTAATACACATGCAGCTACCTGACCATCAGAGACAAGAGTGGTCAAACCAGGCAAACAGCCCTCATGTCAGAACTTTGCCCTACGCACTAGTACATAGGAAGGGTAGTGATTTGGGCACGCTGACCTTCTATCCTGTGGCCAGCTAGCCTCGTGAAGAGGGACAGGGCCAATGGGGAGAGGGAATGTTCTCCAAAGGAGGCGACAGCACGTGCAAAGGCCTGGTGGCTGGGGAGAAAGTCTTGAGAGTGGGGACTGTAAGTTGTGCAGGATGTTACAGCAGGGCGGGGCGGGGCAGGGGCAGGGGACAGAGTGGCCTGGGGGCCAGGCTTGGGTTATCAAGGGCCTGGGAAGCCATCGTAAGGAGTTTGGGTTATGTCCTGAGAACACTGGGAGTCCTCATTTTTAAGAACATTTTTAGGCACACGCATGGCATGATAAGAAGGACTTTATTTTTTTTTGGCCGCGTCATGCGGGATATTAGTTCACCGACCAGGGATCGAATCCATGCCCCCTGCTTCGGGAGCATGGAGTCTTAACCACTGGACCGCCAGGGAAGTCCCAAGAATGACATCTTGGAAAGACCACTTGGACTGAAAAATGGACAGGAGAGAGCTGGGGGCTGGGAGTTTGGGAGGAGCCTATTCAAGGTGGTCCAGAGAAGGGATGCTGTTGTCTGGGACCAGGGGATGGAAGAGGCAATGGAGAAATGGGTGCGGCCAGGTGATATGAAGAGCTAGGACTTGGCCACTGACTGGATGCGGGGCGGGGGGTGGGGGGAGGAGGGGCAGCCAAGGATGACTCCCAATCTCCTGAGTACGTGGCTGGCTGGGGAGCAGCTCCAACCATGGCAGAAACGTTAGATTACAGGCTAGAGATCAGAAGTAAGTTGATAAGCCATGGTATGGGGGGCTTCCCAGGGATCCGCTCGAACTCTCCTCAGCCTCTGCTGTGCAGCTCATTTCTCCTCGCCCAAGGCTAGCCTTGTATTGCCACCTCCTGAAGGGCAGGGTCCAGGCCTCAGCTCTGCCTCCCCAGCATGGCCAGGGCCCGGTGTGCACTGCCCCCAGTGCTTCCTGCCGCCTCCCTGGAGCTGGCTCCAGCCTCAGCCACACCCAGAAGTTTCCCAGAATGGCCCCTAGAGGGGCAGGGGATGTGGTGAAGATCTGAGGACCTGGAGACCAATCTGAAGCCCTGACCTTCCTCCATGACCTTGTGGAGAGGCAGGGATGGCCTGGGAACACAGTGAGGGTGTCGGCCAAATCATGTGGGCTTTCACCCTGGACGGCCTCACCTGGAAGTGCTGAGGCTTTGGGGACAGAGCCTTGTGTACAGCGGAGCTGGGAAACATCTGTTTCTGCTTGGCCACCTCTTGTGCCATTATGGCCAGGTGGTCTTCATCGCCTGGGGAAACATAGTCCATGGTGGGCTCTCAGAGGCTGGGGCTCAGGACACTTGGAGGCATTTCCCTCATTTCAGTGTTCTATCCCCAGTGACCAGCTCCTGACTAAAATCATGGCCAAGAGGCCCTGACAAGGGCACATATCCTCCCCAGACATTCCTATGGTCTCCACCCACCATGGGCAACCCTGGGCCTCACACTCTACATATGGAGGCCCTTGGAAATGGCCATCCTTGCCTCTCTCTGCAGCCCATTGGAGGCTGGGTCTTCTGTCTACAGACGACAAGTGGACACATTGGGAGGACAGGTGACCTCAGGCAGGTGTCCAGAGATCTGGCCTACAGACCCTAACCTTGTCACGATCCTTCTGTAGGGCTCATTGGTTGAGTCTCCAAGATCCCCCAAGAGCCCATCCAGCTATGCTTGGTGAAATGCAGGGCTTAGTCCCGTGGAAGTACATACCTATCTTCTCGATATCCTTGTAGGTCATAAGGGCCACCTGTAGGGTGAGAGTGCACTGCAAAGCAAAGGCAGGGGAGCTGTAAGATCCTGCAACCCTCGGCCAAGTCATAGCACTGGAACCTGGTCCAGCCTGGCAGGGGCCACACCCAGTCTTCCCGGGTGGAGTGATGCTGGCCATGGCACAGGACCACACCATGGGGGCCTGTGCGGTCTGGGATGGAGGGAGGTTATAGACTGGTGGGGAGAGAGCAATGGGTTACCATGGATGGGGTTTGAAGAATAGAGGAGGCACACATTAGTGGTGGTGACAGAAAAGGATGCAGCAGGGTGGGGAGGAGAGAGAGGGTTGACTTGAG
Source organism: Neophocaena asiaeorientalis asiaeorientalis (assembly GCF_003031525.2). Taxonomy (NCBI): domain Eukaryota; kingdom Metazoa; phylum Chordata; class Mammalia; order Artiodactyla; family Phocoenidae; genus Neophocaena; species Neophocaena asiaeorientalis. The sequence continues at coordinate 7,710,749 of NW_020173116.1, read as the reverse complement.
ACCAGTCTAGAACCACTGATGCTAACCTCCGAGCCCAATGTTTTATGACCTCATGTGGGAACTCCAGCAAACACCTAACTGACCTCCTGCCTGCAAGCACTCTCACTGACCGTCCATCCTCCAGACCATCGTCAGAATCGACCCCTAAACACTCCCTAAGTGCTCTAAACATAAAGCTTTCCCACTCCTCTGCCTGCCTTTGAGTCTCTGTCAAAACAAAGCGATGGTGGCTGGCTCCCTTGTTATATAGCAAGCTCTGAATAAATCACCTTTGCTTGTTCTCATCTGGTTGGTCTTCCTGTGTTTCCACACATCTTAATCACCTCCCCCTGTAAAGCCTTCCATTTCCTCCCAAGTGGAATTGTTCATTCTCTCCTGACCTCAGTGAAATAGCTCACTGACCCCAATATACATGTGCTGGAGCACTTGTCACCGAGAGTGACAACAGATGTGGGTTTCATTCAATTTTGTATCCCAGGCCTTGCATAGTTGCTGACACCAGTGGACAATCAACTGAACACTCAATCTCAATGGGTGGACGAAGGGTGGAGATGTGGGTAGGTGGATGGAGGGCAGCACGGGGAAGTTGGGGAGATGATGGGAAGTGTGATGGGTCCCCCGCAGGGCAGAAAGTGCTCTCTGGGTTGGGGGCACACTGAGACTCTGCTGGAGTGGATAGCTCAGCTTCACCAGCTGCCCCCACTCCTCCACGCACCCTTCCTAGGGCCCGACTCACATCTGTGGGCATCATGGAATGGTTGAGCAGGGTCAGGTCCTTCATGAAAAGGATCTTACTTGGTTTATTCACCAAGGGCTTGAGCAGTATTGTGGCTAGGCCAATGAACCTGGGGAGACAAAGAGCAGGTGTGAGCTCCTGAGCCAGAGGAAATGGTGTCCTTCTCCGTCCCAGGCATGACTTTATCCCGAGATGCCTTTCTCTCCTCGAAGCTGTGCTGCCCACCGAGGCTTCAGGAAGGATGCTGTTGACTGGGAGCATCCACCAGAGGGCTCTCAACTCTCTGAGAATTGGCTTTGGGGCTTCCTGGACAGTGGGCACCCCAGTTACTGGCTCTGCCCTGCCCAGCCTTTTCCCAGAAGCTCTGCACCCACACGCCTCCGGAATGGGACCTGTGCCAAGTAACAGGTGATTGGACCAGGAGGTGGGCACCTGACCAAAGCTGGGCCAGTCAGATTCTCTCTCCTGGGAATTTTGACCTGGGATGCCATAGCCCCAGTCTCAGCGAGGCACTAGAATGGGGCTGTGATGAGAAGCCAGGGTTGGGCAGAGAGAAAGAGATTTGAGATTCTGTGCCTTCAGAAGAGACAGAACTGTCCCTGGGTCCCCAGTTTCCTAGTTCTAGTTGATCTGTCCATCTATATACCTAGTCTTCGTATACACACACCCCACCTTTGCTTTTCTGCATCAGCTGTCTGGAGTGACTTCTGGTCCTTGCATCTGAGTGAGTTACAGATGCAGCATCTGCCGAAGGTTTAGTCAGAGAATCAGGCTCCTCCTGTCTCTCTCTCTGCCTTACCTTTCCTTCTCTACTGAGCCCATGTCCCGAAGGGTGATTTGCAGGAAAGAGTCCTTTTGCAGGGGGCGGTTCCAGAGGTGCCAGATGAGGGTCTGTGGGAGGCACAAACGGGTCAGCATCCTCCCTCTCCCCTCCCTTTTCCATCCTCCTAGGAAATTCGAAAAGATGCAGGGAACGGGCTGGCACTGTGTTTCTCTCAAACTGAGGAATATCCCTCAAGACTAATTTCCTAAGAGGATGGCATTTGCTACCTTCACCAAGGGACCAGGAACCTACCTGGGCTCCCACAGCTTAACTGTGGGAGTTAAGCAGTATTGTGGGCTTGTTAGTAGCTAAGGGGTTTGGGGACTGGATGGGTGGACATGGATGGATGGGAGATGAGAGGGGATCCTACACAAGGAGCCCTGTCTCTATTTCAGGTTTCTGGGAACATCAGGACGGCTGGGTTGGACAAGATGGGTCCATCCCCAGAGTGGGTGAGATGGGCCAAGAGCTGTGGGCAGATGTGGCTGCTATGGCCCTGAGACCTGCACAGACTTCTCAGCTTAGAGGCTACTCGCAGGGCACGATGTTCCAGCCTTGGGAAAGGGTGATGAGGCTCCCTGTCCCCTCCCTAGGCTTCTGGGCACGGTCTGGACCCAGCCTCACTGTTGGGCTTGTCATTGCCTCATCTGGGCTTGCCTGATGTGTTTTACCTCGTTCCATATGGGGTGATTGCCTTCCACCTCATGAGTTGTCCTCTTGACATCTGCAAAGACACCAAGGGGCCGGCATTGGTGGTAGGAAATATTTCAAAGTCTAGGTTCAAGTGAGCAAAGAGGGGTAGAACTTATCTAGATGTAGATAAGTCTACATCAAGTCTACATTGGCAGACGTGATACAGCACTGATTCTTTCCTACTCTGGAGATTTCAAAATTTCTCACTTTTTATAAGAGTGACATCACCCCATGTGACAGATAATGTTATGTGTTCATTTCATTTTCTTCCTGGATACATAGTTCCCAGCCATCTTGCAGCCGGGTGCGGCCGTGTGACTCATTCTGGCCAACCGAGTATGGGATCCATGCTCACCACAGCCTGTACTGGTTCCCAAAATCTCCCATGAGAGCCTCCGTTCTCCTCCCCACTCTCCACATGCGCTCGCACCATCTGCAGGGTGGTACCTGGTGACTTTGCAGCCACAAGCAAAGAGCAGCTGGTCCCTAAAGTACTGTTTGGAGGAGTCATTCAGCATCGTTGCCTGATCTGCACAGTCGATGCAGCACTTGGTGTGGGCAAGAGGTAAACTTTTGTTGTGTTAAGGCACTGGGATTTAAGGGTTCCGTTGTGACCGGAGCAAAACTACTGTACCCTGATACATCCCAAAATATCTCTAATGGGTTGACAGCTCTTTATCCACTAAAATATGCCTTCTCCAGAAATATCTTTAACAAAGAACAGTCTATAGCCCTGCAAAGAACCTCGAAATTGCTAAATGGGAGATTCTTCCCAAGGAAAGAATGTGTGTGAGAGAGAAGAGAGAGGAGACAGTCGGGGGTGGGGGGAGAAGCAGGGGACTCTCTGTGCCTGCCCAGTAGTGGGAAAGGGGGACACTGTAGTGGATGGTATATGGGGGAAGCGGGGCTGGAAACGACAGGTGAAAAAGGAATAAAAGATTTCAAACAAACATTCAGTTATAAAAATGTGTAGGCAAACCTGGGGGCAAACCCAGGATTCTGGGTTGCAGGCATCTTTTTTTTTTTTTTTTTTTTTTTT
>NW_020173116.1:7683609-7707144 GCF_003031525.2 Neophocaena asiaeorientalis asiaeorientalis | reverse complement strand
TTTTTTTGTGGTACATGGGCCTCTCACTGCTGTGGCCTATCCTGTTGCGGAGCACAGGCTCTGGACGCGCAGGCTCAGCGGCCGTGGCCCACGGGCCCAGCCGCTCTGCGGCATGTGGGATCTTCCCAGACCGGAACACGAACCCGTGTCCCCTGCATCGGCAGGCGGACTCTCAACCACTGCACCACCAGGGAAGCCCTGTAGGCATCTTTGTAAGAGAGATTTCTAGGAGGAGAAGGACAATGCCTGGGAGGTGACGGGGAAGATGGCTTGGAATCAGACTGTTCCCCGGCTCACCATAAAATTAGTTTCAGGGCAAAGACATGCTGAACCTCCACTACACCTCTTTCAACCCGCAAACTGGGGACATAAACCTACATCACCCGGTGCACCTGGAGTCCTGAGTGTTCCATCTCTGAGTGATAGCATACTCAGCAAGCAGGGTTTCACAGGCCAGAAAAAAATTTAAGGAATTTCAGTCTTCGCTCATTTCTTTTGGAAACTACTGTGTCCTATTTTCTCTTGGTCCCAATTTTCTCACTCCCCACACTTCCTGGAAAACCTCATTTGCCTGTGTCCACCCCCTTTCTCTCCTCCAACAGACTGTTCATCTTTCTTTCCCTTTTCCCCTTTTTGTTCCCAGCTCTTTGTTATATAGATACACTTAACCTTTTTCATTTTCTCTCATAAATCCTTTACACCACCCCTCCCACCCTTCTTGGACTTTTTTCCTTATCTATGAAAAATTGAGACAATAAAACTTGCCTCATAGAATTGTCATGAGGATCAAAAATCATTACATTAATGATAAAACTTTGTTGATTATAAAAGTAATTCATACAATTGAGCAGTTATTACTAGAAGTTGTACAAAGATCTGTCTGTATATTATCCTTTCAAATCCTCACAGCCATCCTATGAAGGAGGTACTTGGGTTTTTTTTAACCTGTTTGTGGCACAGCCCTAGTTCATAGAAGAAACTCGAGAAGTATTCATCTTCTTTTTCTCCAGTAGTCATTCTCCGGAAAAAAATGGGAGGCAGAGGAGTCATACTAAGAGAAATAATAGTAACAAGGATGATAAGTTTGAAAGAGCCAGACGGTGTCTACCTCACCTTTCTGTGACACAGGGCATCTTTTACCTAGTAGGGCACCGATAAATCTAGTTTTTCATTGAACGTATGTTGCCTCTCGGGGCTCCTGGCTCTCACCTCTGAAGTACACGGACACGCAGGGTCTGGGTGGGGGGCTCAGGGGTGGGCTAATCTCGGCCGACCACACGACAAGCCGCAGCATATCTTCCACCTACTTCCCTCCGTCCTTCTCTGGCAAAGCTTCCTTCTTGGAGCAACTTGGTCCAAGGATTCTCCCAGGGCTCAGGGGGTGAGGAAGGTCCCGAGTATGTTGCTTAGCAAGAGAGGTGATGTCACAAAGGTCAGTGGTTCTTGGGTGGTGGTTCTTGGTTCTGGAGAGGAATGAGGAGAATGGGAGGAAGAAGAAATCACAGGGTACGAAGCCAGTGGCTTGAGGCACCCAGGGCTGTAGAAACAAAACAGTTTGGCTGAACTGCACTTCCTTCTTCCGTTCTCTTTTCTCTCTCCTTCTTACTGTCCTTCTGATTTCAAGATCAGGTAGAAGGATAATATCTGCCCTTTATACAAGCAAGTTATCTGGAGTGAATCATTGCCAAAGTCACACAGTTTAGGTGAGAAAATAGAGAAGGGAGGTGAGCTGAGAAAAGAAATAAGGAAATCAAAGGCGATGTCAGTGGTGTTTCAGAAGTCCTTCCTAATGTGGAAGCAAACATTTAGGCCTCCTTTTCTCTAAAGGAAACGTGAGTCTAGATATGAGTCTCTCTTTAACCAACAGAAACTAGCTTTCTCATCAATGAGCTCTTACGCCAGCTGGGTTTGTAAGGTTAAAGAAAAATCTCACTGACATGTTATCTTGCCGTGGCATCTTAATTGCCCTCAAGGCCTCTCAGCGTGAGGATGGAACGGGGTCATTGCTCTTGTCCCTATGCTTTTTCTGCTTTAGGGTTGAACATTATATAAATTATACCTTATCCAATAGTTAGCGTGAAAATTAATCGATGTTTTAAAAAAGTATATTCGTTGATGAAACAATTTAGCAGTAAGCTTACTACCCATTCTAAAACATGCATGGGTATGTTTTAGAGCAAAAAAAAACAAAAAAACTGAATGTGTGATCTTGGTGTTAGGACTGCTTTCAGCAGGTTTAAAAAGTACTTCCTGACAGTTTTTCTTGAAATGTAAACACAACACAATGCTTGTTGCTTTGTTAATAATTTTCCAAACTAAGCATGACACAAAAGGCAAACCCAGGAAAAGGAAGAGACGGATAGATTTGACCGCATAAAATTCAAGATTCTTGGGCTTCCCTGGTGGCGCAGTGGTTGAGAGTCCGCCGCTGATGCAGGGGACATGGGTTCGTGCCCTGGTCTGGGAGGATCCCACATGCCGTGGAGTGGCTGGGCCCGTGAGCCATGGCCGCTGAGTCTGCGTGTCTGGAGCCTGTGCTCCACAGCGGGAGAGGCCACAAGAGTGAGGGGCCCGCGTACCGCAAAAAAAAAAAAAAAAGATTTTTTTACAAAAAAAAATACCTTATGGGCCCGCGTACCGCAAAAAAAAAAAAAAAAAGATTCTTGTACATAAAAATATACCTTAAAAGGTATATCAGGGCTTCCCTGGTGAGGCAGTGGTTGTGAGTCCGCCTGCCGGTGTAGGGGACGCGGGTTCATGCCCTGGTCGGGGAGGATCCCGCATGCCGCGGAGCAGCTGGGCCCGTGGGCCGTGGCCACTTAGCCTGCGCGTCCGGAGCCTGTGCTCCGCAATGGGAGATGCCACGGCAGTGAGAGGCCCACGTACCACAAAAAAAAAAAGGTATATCAAAGTAGGGAATGTTAGCAACAGCTCTTATAATCCAATAAGAAAAAGATGAATACTCCAAAAGAAAATGGGGCAAAGTATAGATTAGATGACTGTGCAAATGGACAAAAAAAAAGGTGTAAAAAAAATTCAGCCTGCTTAATAATCAAAGAAACACAATGAGAACTTCCCTGGTGGCACAGTGGTTAAGAATCTGCCTGCCAATGCAGGGGACACGGGTTCGAGTACTGGTCCAGGAAGATCCCACATGCTGCGGAGCAAATAAGCCCATGCACCACAACTACTGAGCCTGCACTCTAGAGCCCGTGAGCCATATATACTGATGCCTGCGTGCCTAGAGCCCATGATCCGCAATAAGAGAAGCCACCGCAGTGAGAAGCCCATGCACCACAACAGAGTAGCCCCCGCTCACCACAACTAGAGAAGAGCCCACGCACAGAAACGAAGACCCAATGCAGCCAAAAATAAATAAATAAATTTATAAAAAAAAAAAAAAAAAATTAAAAAAAAAAAAAAAAGAAAGAAACGCAATGAGATACTGTTTATCACTTCGCCAAATTGGACTCAGAAGCCCAAAAAAGATGTTAAAAAAAATTCAACCTCCTTAATAAGCAAAGAAATACAACAAGATACCATTTATCACCTCCCAAATTGGCAAAGAATGAAAAAAATGATAAACCTGGTGTGCTGAGGAAGGAAGAGGGGCAGAGAAAAGATACAAACCCATACACAGCGCTGATCAGAGTATAAAGAAAAAAACAGCAGAACGAAGGCTCAGGATAAGTGCCAGGGAAAGGGAGTTAAGCGTGGGGAGAGATGGACTGAAGGCAGCTCTTTTCCTGTCATCCTAATAGTAGTATTAACCTCTAAATAGCATATTTAAATAGCATCCCTTGAATTTTTCACTTTGAGACTCTGTCTATCAAGTCATCTCTTTTATATCATCTCTCACTCCTTTCCCACCTCCTAGCTTCTCTCTCCCAAACTTCTCCCAACTCATCACTTTTAGATATTATCTACTGCTGTTTATCACACCATGGCAGCTTTCTTACACCTGCCTTTCCTGCATACTGTTCTCATAATTGTATCTCATTTGGGAACTAAATCTACATTCAGTATTTTTATTTTTATAATAATGTATGTTTTTTTAACTGCAGATCAAGTAGTACCCTCCAATTCCACATCCTTTCTTTTTTTTAAATTAATTAATTTTTGGCTGCGTTGGGTCTTCGTTGCTGTGCGCAGGCTTTCTCTAGTTGTGGTGAGCTGGGGCTACTCTTCGTTGCGGTGTGCCGACTTCTCATTGCGGTGGCTTCTCTTGTTGCAGAGCACGGGCTTAGTTGCTCATTGCTTAGTTGTTTCAGTAGTTGTGTCACATGGGCTCAGTAGTTGTGGCTCGTAGGCTCTAGATTGCAGGCTCTAGTGTGTCACACGGGCTTAGTTGCCCTGCGGCATGTGGGATCTTCCTGGACCAGGGCTTGAATCCGTGTCCCCTGCATTGGCAGGCGGGTTCTTAACCACTGTGCCACCAGGGGAGTCCTCCTCGTCCTTTCTAACACAACTTTGTGTTTTTCTGTAATTTACAAATTGCTTTATTTTTTCATTTGCTTGCTTTTCTTAAAAGTCTGACCAAGTCCTCTAACATCCTTCAACAGCTCTGTGATCTCCTTTTAATACAGTCTCCCCCAGGTTCAAATCCATCAGGTATTTTACCAGTTTTTTCATTTTCCCTGAGCCTGGGGAGATCTCTCCTGGCCTCCTCTCCTCTCTAGTCTACACTGGCTGCTCCCCAGCCCTGTAGCACAGCTCATCCTGGGGCTTCCCTTCTTCACCACCAGTTTTAGAATTCCCCCGTTTGTCTCCTGTGTTGGACTCTGTTTCCCAGATCCTTTCCTCTTTCTTGAGTTACTCTCTCATCTTAGTGGAACACGATTTTCCATAGCTTTCTGAATTTTTTGAGTGTTTGTAGGTCTGCACATGTCTTTATTCCGCCCTTGCACTTGACTGATAGTCTGGCTGGATGTATCAGTCAGGATGGGCTATGTTATGCTGAGGTAACAAACATCTCCAAAAATCTCAGTGTCTTAAAACAATAAAGCATTTTTTTAATAGCAGCTTTACTAAGATATAATTCACATACCATAAATTCAGTCTTTTAAACAGTACTGTTCAGGTTTTTAGTATATTCACAAGGTTGTGCAACTGTCATCACTATCTAATTCCAGAACATTTCATCACCCTGAAAAGAAACCTCATATTCATTAGCAGTCTCTTCCCGTTTCCCCCTTCCCATAGCCCCTGGAAACCATGAATCCACTTTGTCTCTATAGATTTGCTATTCTGACATTTCATATGAATGGAATCATATAATATGTGGCCTTTGTGTCTGGCTTCTTTCACTTAACATAATGTTTTCAAGGTTCATCCATTTTGTAACATGTATCAGTACAGTTGGCCACCCCGAATCCATGGGTTCCACATCCATGGATTCAACCAACTGCAGATGGAAAATATTAAAAAACAAAAATTCCATAAAGTTCCCAGAAGCAAAACTTGAATTTTCTGTGCATCAGCAACTATTTACATAACATTTACCTTGTATTAGGAATTATAAGTAATCTAGTGATGATTTAAAGTATTTGAGAGGATGTGTGTAGGTTATATGCAAATACTACACTGTTTTATGTAAAGGATTTGAGCATCTGTGGATTTTGGTATCCAAGGGGGGTCCTGGAACCAATCTGGATACCAGGTGACAACTGTACATCATTCCCTTTTATGAGCTGATAAATCCATTGTATGGATATACCACATTTTATTTATCCATTCATCAGTTGATGGACATTTAGGTTGTTAACATTTTTGGGTTATTCTGAATAATGCTGCTGTGAACATTTGTGTACTCGTTATGTGTACATATGTTTTCAATTCTCTTGAGTATATATGTAGGAGTGGAATTGCTGGGTCATATGGTAACTCTATGCTTAACATTCTGAGGAGCTGCCAGACTGTTTTCCAAAGAGGTCGCACCATCTTACCATCCAATCAGCGATGTACAAGGGTTTCAATTTCTCCATGTACTTGCCAACACTTTTTATCACATTTTTTGTTGTCACCATTGATTTTTTTAGACATCCTAGCGGGTGTGACGTGGTAAAGATTTATTTTTCTTCTTGAACCACGTTTCTTGCCTTGGTGTCCCACTGTCAGTCAGTCAACCAATTGATCTGTCATCAATCAGTCAACACAGGATCCATTCCCTATATCCTGGCTGTGTTCTTGAAGGATACAAAGAAGGTTAACACCCCCCACTTTAGGATCTACTCTCTCTTTACAAAACACAGAGGAAAGTTAACTCAAAGCAATCTATGGTCAGTACCAGAATTCTTACTGGGGCATCTGGGGTCTTTTAGGGTCTGAGTTATGTCTGCCTCTCCAACCTCATCTCTCTCCACTTATTGACCACCGCTTCCTAGCCACACTGTTCTTGCCACTTTTTTTTTTTTTTTTAATATTCTAAAGCTGTTTTCTGCCCCAGAGCCTTTGTCTTTGCTGTTCCTTCTCCTGGAGAGCTTCTCACCCAGTGTCTACCATGCTACCGTATTCTCTTCCTTTGGTTTCAGCTTTAAGGTCACCTTCCCAGGGACACCCACCCCATCACCCAAGCCAAGGCTGGCTTGCTGTTCTACATGCTCAGATCACTATCCACTTTTCCTTATTGCATTAGGCATGGTGGGGAGTGGAGCTGTGAGGAGATTCTGAAGCCAGGCTGCCTGGTTCCAGTTCTGCCTTTGATACTTACTAGCTGTGTAACCTTAGGCAAAATACTTGACTTCTATGGATATGACTATAATAGAACCTAGAATATAAAGTCACTGAGAGGATTAAATGAAGTAGGTTATTTATGTTACTTAGAACTTGATTGGCATTCTCTAAATATCAGCCCTTACTATCACAATTATAAATTAAACAGTTTTTTTAAATTGAAGTATAGTTGATTTACAATGCTGTGTTTGTTTCTGGTGTACAGCAAAGTGATTCAGTTATACACACACACACACATATATGTATATATGTTCTTTTTCATATTCTTTTCCATTATAGTTTATTTAAAGATATTGAGTATAGTTCCCTGTGCCATACAGTAGGACCTTACTGTTTACTTTTTTTTTTGCGGTACACAGGCCTCTCACTTTTGTGGCCTCTCCCGTTGCGGAGCACAGGCTCCGGACGTGTCACAGGCTCAGCTGCCATGGCTCACGGGCTTAGCCGCTCTGCAGCATGTGGGATCTTCCCGGACCGGGGCACGAACCCGTGTCCCCTGCATCGTCAGGCGGACTCTCAACCACTGCGCCACCAGGGAAGCCCCTGTTTACCTATTTTATATATAGTAGTTTGTATCTGCTAATCCCAAACTCCTAATTTATCCCTCTCCCCGCTTTCCCCTTTGGTAACCATGAGTTTGTTTTCTACGTCTGTAAGTCTGTTTTTTTTTAATTTATTTATTTTTTTATGGCTGTGTGGGGTCTTCGTTTCTGTGCGAGGGCTTTCTCTAGTTGCAGCGAGCGGTGGCCACTCTTCATCGTGGTGCGCGGGCCTCTCACTGTCAGGGCCTCTCTTGTTGCGGATAGTCTGTTTTTTTTTAATTTATTTATTTTTTTATGGCTGTGTGGGGTCTTCGTTTCTGTGCGAGGGCTTTCTCTAGTTGCAGCGAGCGGTGGCCACTCTTCATCGTGGTGCGCGGGCCTCTCACTGTCAGGGCCTCTCTTGTTGCGGAGCACAGGCTCAGTAGTTGTGGCGCACGGGCTTTGTTACTCCGCGGCATGTGGGATCTTCCCAGACCAGGGCTTGAAACCGTGTCCCCTGCATTGGCAGGCGGATTCTCAACCACTGCGCCACCAGGGAAGCACGTGTAAGTCTGTTTCTTAAACAGTTATTTACATAGATTTGAAAAGAAGGCAACTATACTCCAATAAAAATTAAAGAAAAGAAGAATGCCAGCCACCCGGCAAAGCAACAATGCGGGGAAGCGAGAACAGGGGCTGCAGGAGCTAGCCTCCTCCCTCGCCCTAGTTTTCCCTGCTGAAGATGCAAGAGGCCCGAACTCCGGACTCAGCGCTGTCTTGCCTGCGAGACCCGCTCGCGTTCTGGGCTCTTCTCTTCCTCCGCAGCTATATCCGTTCCGGGTTTTGCGGCTCACCGCCCCTCCCTTCCCAGGCTGTAATCCACTTCCGCGTTTTGTTCGGTGCCCGGGGCGCCGGGGCTTGGAGGCGGTAATGCGCAAGCGCACAGGAATCCGGCCAGGGCTGAGCGCGCGGCTGGAAGGTTGCGGGTGAGGGAAGGGTCGGCCCCGGCGGGGGTGGCGGGCCCGGGGTGGGGTCGAGGCCCGGGTCGGTGTGGGCGGGGGTCTCGGTGAGGACCTCCGGGCTCCCAGGGCGCGCGGGGACCGGGCGGCCTGTGTCGGACGGCCGTGTGGGGCCGGGGGCGGACTCGGGCCGCCGTGACGCGGGCGCTGTGCGGGGCCGGGGTGGGCGGGAGGCGGCTCCTCCTCGTCGTGAACTCTCGGTGACCTTGGCTAAGTCACTCCATCCCCCTGAACCGGTGCCTCTGTCTGTAACGTGCGAATCACAAGCCCTGGCTACCAGCTGGGGCGGTTTTGAGGCTCGGTGGCTGGACCCCCGAAGGGTACCTGGAGCAGAGGGCGGTTCCCCAGGGACCACCCCGGCCTCGGTGAGGGAGAGGGGTCTGCCTCGCATAGCATTGTTACAGGTTTTGGGGAGGAGCTCTCACCTGTATATTTTTAAAACTCCAGAGCATTATGAAGTCGTTGCAAAACTTTTGTTTAACACAAACGAGACGTCAGGGGCTTCCGTGAAGCCCACGTTAAGCAGCTGTTCCTGGGATGCTCACGCTACTGCTGGAGACGGCTCTGGGAAGCTTTCGAGAATGGTGTGCAGCCGTAGAGACCCTTAGCTTCAGAATTATTAGTATTTGTAATTCCTCTTGTTTGCCAAAACCCATCCCACCCACGTAGGAAATTAGGGCGCTGGCCAAGCAAGTTTAGTATCTGCCTTGGTGAACATTGGAGTCCCTCGGCTTTGCAGTGGACCAAATTGTAGAGAGTGAGGGGGGAGGTGGTGCTATAGCCTTTTTTGGTGGTGGACTGGGATCTCAGGAACCCTCCCTACGTGGGCAAGGGTCTGTAGTGTGATGGATACTCAATGACGAATGCTAGAAGGTCACAAAAGTAAGAAGCCTGTTAGATGTTCTAGGTTGGAAGAAATTCTGAGCATTTGAATTGACTTAAACTGGAACTTTTCACTGCAGGTGACTAGCATGCAGGTACCCATTCTCTGACTTGCTGCCCCTCTTCTGACATGGCCCACCGCGGTGGGGAGAGGGACTTCCAGACGTCAGCACGGCGCATGGGCACCTCGCTGCTCTTCCAGCTTTCGGTGCATGAGCGGGAGCTGGACCTGGTGTTTCTGGATCATAGCTATGCCAAGCCGTGGAGTGCCCACCCAGATGCCAGTAGTGCCCGCCCCACCCGCATGCTCTTTGTTACTCCCCGGAGGCAGCACGAAAGTACCATGTGAGTTTGGGCTTCTCTCCTAAGGGTGGCCATTGCCCTAACTGGGCAGTGATCAGATGGTTGGAGATGAGAGCGGATTTTACTGTGGGAGATTGTAAAGGGGGGGTGGGGCTTGGATGTTTAATTCAGGCATCACTGTTAAACATCGTGAGGTTATCAGGCCTATATGTGGACACCTACATCAAGACATCTAATGAGTTAGGAAAGCAAGATGTTCAAAGGAAAGCAAACAACCTGTTGCACTTAGATAACAGGACTTGTCTGGGAAGAGGAATTGAAGAGGATTGTTTCAACTGTGAAGAAAAAGACTGAAGAGTTGACTTTTAAAAATTGCCACCTAGCATTAGACTCATTCATTTAGTCCAGTGATCTGGCTCCAACACTGGCAGCAATAACCTTTTTATGGTAATTCGATTTGCTTTTCCTGGCTTCACCTGGAAAGTTGAGGAGCATATGCCCAAGACCTTGCTTTCTCTCTTAGCTTGTTACAGAACTGTCACCATGGGTTGATCTTAACCCTTCCTAGGTCTGGTTACATATGCAGCCCGCCTGCATTATAGGGTAAGGACTTTTTAATAAATCTACCATGTGATAGAATTACATTTGGCCTAAATAAACTCATTTAGCAGTTCTTTTGACCTTTAAGGTGTTCTGATTACTGGTGTTTCAAGATTTGTTGATATATTCTATTTTGATGCTTAAATCATGCCTTTAATAATTTTATAAACTTTTATTGGGAAGAGGTTTTTTTGTTTGTTTGTCTTAATCTGACCTGATGTTTACTCTTTCCCCTGGCACAGGTTTTAGGTTTGTTGGAGAATAGAGATCTCGTGTTTTGCTCTTTAAGATCCCCCAGTGAGCCTTAATGAGCTAGAAGTACCAGGATGTGTGTGTTCAACACGTGTAGAATAGTGGTTTTTACTTCTTTTCCCAGTGAGGGCAGCATTTTGTTGGCCTGCTTTGAATGTACAGGGCATGGGGTCTGTGACTTTAGGGAATAATCCAGCATAATCCTGATGCTTCTGGCCTAGGGCATAACTGAAGAGCTCTTTTAAATAGAATTTGAGGTCTTTCTCTTAGTTATGTAATAGCTTCTTGATATTGAGACTCCTGTGTTCATATCTCATGATATTTTCTTAAAGTGAGATTTTGTGGATTTGGTCATTTCAGTACTCGGAAAATTATGTCCCTTTATAGACTGGCTCCACATATTGGCCCTGAAAGTGGGAGTTTGGCATGTTTTAGGAACTCTTTTTAGGCCATTGGGTCCAGAATGTGGTTACAATGGGGGTGTAAGTGGGAGCTAAGGGAGAAGTTGGCAGAGGCTACCTCATGTAGGAATTTGATTCTAAGAGTTGGTAAGAAGTCATTGAAGGATTTTAAGCTAGAGATTGGATTTTTATTTGAAAAGATCACTCTGAGTTTTTGTTGAATAGATTATAGTGCAGGAGTATAGTAGATAAGACCTGCTAGGAGACCATTGCAGTGGTTGGGGCCAGAGATCATGAGCCTGATGGAGCAGGAATAGTACAGGTGGAGAAAAACGGTTGGCCTTGAGGTGTATTTTGTAGGTCCATCCAACATGCCCTGCTGTAGTGAACTGGAAGGAGTAGCCAGGGTTAAGGGGAAAGGCAAAATTAGGATGACTCTTAGATTTCTGGCTTGAGCAGCTGGGTGGTGCCATGAGTTGGGGAAGGCTTGGGGAAGATGTGGTTGGAATGGTGAAATCAGGAGTTCTATTTTAGGAATACAAGTCTAAGTATCTTGTCCAGTGTCTGGTCCACAGAAGATAATCAGCTCTTTCACCCACCACCAAATCTAGCTGCACATTATTTCACTTCATTTCATAATGGTGTAATTATTCCAGCCATTGGGAATGGATACAATAACATCATTGAGGTCAAAAAGTTAAAGTGATGTTCGGTAGATAGCCAGTGGGCCAGTTTGATTGACATCGGATTTTGGGTGACAGAGTTGGTGCAGTGAAGGACCCTCATGGCACTAGGATTTCTTTAACATTTTAAAATATGAAAGATCCTTCAGGTATCCACTTATGTTTGTTTCTGTTGTAGGCTCCTTACAGAGTGAGTAAGCTAAGGCGTCTGCATTCCAGGTGGTCTGTCTTAGACAATCATAGGCTTTTATAGCATATCATTAACTACCAGTTGACTTGCTAAGGAAAGGGCAAGTTTGTATGAATTTATTTAAAACTCTAGACCAACACCGCCCGACAGAACTCTGTAGTGATAGAAATGTTCTATATCTGTTCTGTCCAACATGGTAGCCTTAGGCAGATATGTCTGTTGAGCACTTGAAATGTGGCTTGTGTGACTGAGGAACTGAATTTTTAATTCTCTTTATTTATTTATTTATTTAGGCCACGCCGCACAGCTTCAGGATCTTAGTTCCCCAACCAGAAACTGAACCCAGGCCCTCGGCAGTGAAAGTGCAGAGTCCTAACCACTGGACCACCAGGGAATTCCCTCTAATTTTTATTAATTTAAATAGTTCCACGTGGCTTATACCTACTGTATTGGAAAGCACGTTTAGGCAATCAACTATATGCTTAGGGAATATATTTGTCCTTTTAAAAAAAATAGCTCTTTGTCATTTTTGCATAGGTTCATTTTAAAACAACTTTGTGTTCCCCCAGCACATACCAGCATGTCAGAGGGCAGAGATCTAGACAAGCGTGGGAAAGATGACTTTGGTTCATAATTTTCTTGTGGATATAATATGCTTATGCATACTTTAAAGCTGATTAGGGACTTCCCTGGCGGTCCAGTTGTTAAGACTCCCCGCTTCCAATGCAGGAGGCGCGGGTTCGATCCCTGATCGGGGAACTAAGATGCCGCACGGCGCAGCCAAAACAAATAAATAAATAAAAGCTGATTATATTAAAGAGACATTTTTGGCAACCAGATGATCGTTAAATACCTGTGTTGTGTGAAGTACGTGTGGCTGGTCCTATTTCCTCACTTCTTTACAGCGAGTCAGATGTCCCAATAGATGTGGAGACAGTCACGTCAACCCCTGTGCCACTTTATGACAATCAGAAGGCACGCAGCGTGATGAATGAGTGTGAACGGCATGTCATCTTCGCCAGGACCGATGCGGATGCACCTCCCCCTCCAGAGGACTGGGAGGAGCATGTCAACAGGTAGGCTGCTTCTGAGAGGACCGGGCACTCCAGGGTTAGTAGTCACCGCACTGTAAATGTGTATCATTTTCACTGAAACATATTTATTAGGAGCTTATTTCATCTGTAGCCACATGAGTCAGAATGTTCTCCTGTCTCTGCATGATAACTCTCAGCTCTCTGTGCAGTGAGCTTCTTGGGAGGAGAGCTTGTGTCTCAGCCATCTTTCCATCCCTGACACCTAGGACATTGCCTGGCACATAGTAGGCATATAGTAAATGTTGACTGAACAAATAAATGAGTTAAATTTGATAGGTATGACTTGCTCTCTAGCATATATAGTACATGTTATGTTATGTACTAACATACGTGTATGTCTGAGTTACCCAGACTGCTAGAAAAAGAAACCCTGTTAAATAAATGTCCATTTGTATGACACTGTATTTACATTGTCTGTAATTAGGGTAGTGAAAACGTTCTGGGGTCGTACAAAAAGCTAACAGATGTTTGATTTGAGTGGCTTTTAAAAATAGATTTGTAGGGCTTCCCTGGTGGCGCAGTGGTTGAGAGTCTGCCTGCCGATGCAGGTCCCCGGGTCCCAAAAAAAAAAAAAAAAAAAAAAAAAATAGATTTGTAGTCCGTGGTTTTGGGGGAACACTTCACCCCACTTTGATGAGTTTGCTGCCTAGTTTTATTCTCTTACAGCCTACTCACCGTGGGGACTCAGCACTCCTCTTTAGGTCATTTGTTGTTCATTTGGCAGATACTTATTTATCTTTTATTTATTACATAAAACTTTATGAAGATAGAATTTACGTACCATACAATTCACCTATTTAATGTGTACAATCAGTGGTTTTTAGTATATTCATCCCCACAGTCAATTTGATGAACATTTTCCTTAACCCCAAAAGAAACTCCATACCCATTAGCAGTCACTTCCCATTTCCTCCCAACCCCTCCAGCGCCTAGCAACCACCAGTCTACTTTCTGTCTCTAAATTTGCCTTTTCCGAACATTTTATATAGATGGAATCATACAGAACATGGTCTTTTGTGACTGGATTCTTTCACTTAGCATAATGTTTTCAAGATTCATCCGTGTTGATGCATGTGTCAATATTTCATTCCCTTTTAATGCTGAATGATATTCTATGGTATGGATGTACCACATTTTGTTTATCCATTCATCTGTTGATGGATATTTGGGTTGCTAACACTTTTTGGCTATTACGAATGATGTCACTTTGAATGTTCATATACTTGTTTTTTAAAAAATAAATTTATTTTTATTTATTTATTTATTTTTGGCTGCATTGGGCCTTCGTTGCTGCCGCGGGCTTTCTCTAGTTGTGGTGAGCGGGGGCTACTCTTCGTTGCGGTGTGTGGGCTTCTCATTGTGCTGGCTTCTCTTGTTGTGGAGCACGGACCCTAGGCAAACGGGCTCAGTAGTTGTGGCTCGAGGGCTCTAGAGCTCAGGCTCAGTAGTCGTGGTGCATGGGCTTAGTTGTTCCGCAGCGTGTGGGATCTTCCTGGACCAGGGCTCGAACCCGTGTCCCCTGCATTGACAGATGGATTCTTAACTACTGGCCCACCAGGGAAGTCCCCATATACTTGTTTTTGTGTGGACATACGTTTTTCATTTCTCTTGCATATGTACCTAGGAGTGGAATTACTGGATCATATGATTACTCTGTCTAACTTGTGAGGAATTTTCAGATTGTTCTCCAAAAGGGCTACATCATTTTACATTCCCACCAGCGGTGTATGAGAGTTCCAATTTCTCCACATCTTTGGCAACACTTGTTTTTAATCTGTCTTTTTCTTATTATGACCATTCTAGTGGGTATGAAGTGACATCTCATTGTTGTTTTAATTTGCATTTCCCTCATGGCTCTCTCTGTATGTATTTACCTACTAAGGGAGTGTTAAGATCTTTATATCAGGGTTTGGTAAGTGGTAAACTTGCCATAATGTTGGAGAGCTCTTACTTTATAATAATGGAAGAAAAAGAAGTAATTTGATAGGAGGAAGGGTAGGAAAGTTTGAGGCTAATTGGCATGGTTTATGAGTTTGGCTGGAAGCAGGGAATGAGACTGAGCTGGTGTGCTTATGTGATCAGGATAGTAGCTGTTGAAGGAGGAGCAGTTCTGCACCTTGACTGAAGAGCCTTTGCAGAAGTTGTTCGGGGTCTTGAATTGGAATTAACATTGTGCCCTAAGAAGCGGAAATGCTCTCTAGAGCTTCAGATAAAGAGGAAAACTGCTGTGAATGAAGATCAGCTACTAGAGTATTACCGGAGTCAGTGAATTCAGGAAAGTAGTTTATCACCATTGTTACAGTTAATAATACTAAAAATACTGACAATGGTAGTAACAAAAAAGAACTACCATTTGTTGAGTGCTTTCTAGGTGCCAGGCATTGTGCCAAGCGCTTCATATGCATTCTCTCTTTTAAATCTCACAACTCTCCTAGGCATATCCCTTCTTCATCTCTGTTTTACAAATGAAGAAACCGAGCTCAGGGAGTTGGAGAAACCTTAGGAAGTAGTGGAGCAAGGATTTGTTTAAAGCGAGCAGTCTGACTCTGGAGCCCAGTGTTCTCAACTACTATACCTTCTCTTTAAGGGTAGTAAAAAGAGAGACCAGTTAGTTATGGCTGAACAAGGTGGCCTCACACTTATGTGTCCTTTATGGTGTTGGTTGCCTTGTCCTCAGTTTGCAGTTCCAGAAACTGCATGGGAGAATTGCATGAATTTTTCGATCAGTTTGCCCATGGTCATGATCAGAAGGTTTTGGGGGACTCTTCATGTTTACCAGAGTCATCAGAGACTTAATAATACATATGAATACCAGTTTCTTAATTTATAAGGAGAGATACAACTGCAAGGCAGATGAGACACTGGGGTGGCCTGGCCCAGAGCATTGATTCTCAGTAGGAGAATCTGGGAAGCTATTCTGTTCGCGCAGTGGATGGCGAGTGGACAGTCTGCACGGGAGGTGCCCTCCTTCAACAAGGTAGCTGGATGCACCCATCTTTCCTCGAAGCAAGACGGGCCCACAGAGTTAGGCCAGGGCACACCTCCACCTGCCCAGTCCTGCAGAGAAACACTGGCAGATTCTAATCTTTGGCTTGTCTTTCTCCATGTGGACCTCCATCCCTGTGTTATGACATTGCCACAGATTGATATGATTAATTAGCGCTCAGTTTATCTCAGATTATTTGTCTTTTAGTGTCTGATGAGATTTTGGAGGCGTCCTTCTCCCATTAGCAACAGGCTTACAAACCATCTCTTCAGGTAGGTTACTTTTACACACAGTTAATTTCATTATTTGATGGTACTTACTGACTTCAATTTCAGAGGTCACCACTTTATGACCTTGTCCCCAAGTTCTGGATCTGTAGCCTGTTTGGAGGTTGCAGTTAGTTCTCTCTGCTTGATTGTAATCATCTTGTTGCCATTCTTTCCCTTGATTTGATTGTTAAATTGCTGCTTCTTTTCTTCCTGTATAAAATCATGTAAAATTACAGTTTCCCACATCTAGAACTCATGGACTATATAGGACAGCTCCCTAGAAATCTGTTTTTCCTCAGAGAGATTACTGACCTCTCTTATCAGTGGATTCAGAAACTTAATTTTCTTTTTTAGTGCCCTATTTCACCCTCTTGAATTATTTTAGTAGCAACTGCCTTCAGATAACTTTCTATGTTTAGAAAATGAAGGCCCCCCCACCCAGCCCAAACTGACTCTGAGTTTCTCTAGTAATGCCTGATATTTCATGAAACAGTTTAATATCCCTCTCTTCTTGATATAATTGTCTAGATCAGGGGTTGGCAAACTGTGGCCTATGTGCCAAATCCGGCCCATTGCTTATTTTTGTATGGCCCATGAGCTAGGAATGGTTTTTACATTTTTAAGTGGTTGAAAAAAAATTTTAAAAAGACACAAGAAATTCAAATTTCAGTGTCCATAAATACAGTTTTATTGGAACACAGTCATGCCCACTCATTTAGGTATTGTCTGTAGCCGCTTTTGCACTACAGCTGCGGAGTTGCATAGCTGTGATGGAAACCATATGGCACACAAACTCTAAAATATTTACTATCCAGTCCGTTATAGAAGAAGTTTGCCGACCTCTGGTCTAGATTGCATTCTTGTGTCTGCATGCCAAAATCGTGTGACCTGGAGAATCTTTGAAAATGTTATACATTTGCTGGTGTAGTAATGTTGTCCCCAAGAAGTTGGACCAGCCTTTCCCCCCAGATGTTTGTCAAATGCCAAGTTTAATTAGATGAACAGCTTTTCAAAGACATTTAACAAAATACTGCTGACATATGATACTTTGGGGCATTGCTCTCAAATGGATTTTAGGACGTTGTCAACATTTCAGTAAAAGAATCCAGTGTCCTAAAGCAGGTTGTCTTATCTTAGAAATCAGAACTTCTGAATTCAATTGAAAAAAATTCTTCTTTTCTAAATTTGCTCTAATTATGTCTCTCAGTATTGTATGTATCTATATGTTAATCTCAAATGGATGTTTGAAATTTTGAGTTCAAGATCTTTGAGTTGTTTATTTTCCCTCCCTCTCCCTTCCTCTCTCCCTGCCTCCCTCTGTCCCTGTCATTCCTCTCTTCCTTTCTCCTGGTGTTTAAGCAAAGAATTTTATAATCTGAAAAAGTAAGTGTGACCTTTTTCTTCTCTCTGATGTTCTTTCTCTTTCTCTGCTTGCCTTCTGGTTTAAAAAAAAAATCCTTTAGACATTTTAATATTGAATTAGTATCAGAGAAAGAATCACCATTGAAAATATCAGGTTCTGGGACTGATGTGACTTTTTGGCTGCTTTGGATAAGAGGAGCCAGAAGCCAGAATGTCATTCGGGTTCAGTGGGAGCGTGGAGAACATTAGTCTCTGATCTCATCTAAGCAATGGAGAGAAGGCATTTTTGCACTCATGAAAATTGAATAGGTTTAGGTGGGGGGAGCGTGTTGACTCACCACAGTTCCCATCAGCTATTTGACTGTTTAGACTTGTATTTAAAATTCTGTCTCCTGTTTTTAAATTTTTCCTTAATTATATCTTTTGCATGCTCTTAATCTTGGGTTAGATCATTTTTTTCTGCCCACTTAATTTTCCAGCCTCCCACGAAACTGGCAAAATATAGAGAACGTGTTTCAGTTCTTGGAATCACTTTGTTATATATCCAGCAACAATCCTAAGAACTTTTTCTGGGGATTTTAGATTCTCAACATTGTGGTTTTTCAATTTAATTTCAGCTGACATTGGTGTATGGTAGTAATTTCTAAATAGCTTGTAGTCCCCCTCCCATTTTGTTCACATCATTTTCCTTGCTCCTGTCATTTCGGATTTCACGATAAATATAAAGTAAGAAAAACAAATAGAGAAAACATCCTATTGTATAATAAAGAACAGGATAATTTTGGAAACACTGTCGGTACCTCATAAATAAAAATTATACCTCATTCTCTGTCCTTGGGATTAAGGTTTGCAACATGATCAATGGGCTTTGAGAAAGGTCAAGAGATTGTTGAACATGAAGAAATTGTATTCATTGTTTAACCTGTTTGATTATCACTGAGCATTGCTGCTGGGGGTAAGGCTGCGGTATAATTACTGCTTTCAAGATGTCACAGGTTCTTTATACATATTATTTTCACAGAACTGAAATTCAAAAATTTTAACACGTCTTTCATTTCCACTTCAAGAGATTTATCCTTCAGAGATACTTGCACAACCATGTAAAAATATGGATAGAATAGATGTGTGTTTGAGTGTACTGGGGAGAGGAGGGATGGTCACTGTGACTGTTTATAATAGCAATAAAAGGGACGCAACCTAAATGCCAACCAGTAGGGTAGAGCCAGCCATTAAAAGCAAAGAAGTTTATTAAAATGGAAATATCCATGTATCTCCAGAGAGCTTTTTTTTTTTTTTTTTTTTTTTAAACGGTACATGGGCCTCTCACTGTTGTGGCCTCTCCCATTGCAGAGCACAGACTCCGGACGCACAGGCTCAGCGGCCATGGCTCACGGGCCCAGCCGCTCCACAGCATGTGGGATCTTCCCGGACCGGGGCACAAACCCGTGTCCCCTGCATCGGCAGGCGGACTCTCAACCACTGCGCCACCAGGGAAGCCCCAGAGAGCTTTTTATAACCACTTGTGGACATCCTCTGTCTCCTCCCACCACCACCAAATCCCCAAGCCCATCCAAGAATCACTGTACATATGAGACGTGCTACTCATGTTAGTGTGTCGTACATTTAAATAATGTGAAGGAAAATGAGATTATGAACCAGTGGGCTGGAAGATGCTGGTTCCCAGAAACCT
Source organism: Neophocaena asiaeorientalis asiaeorientalis (assembly GCF_003031525.2). Taxonomy (NCBI): domain Eukaryota; kingdom Metazoa; phylum Chordata; class Mammalia; order Artiodactyla; family Phocoenidae; genus Neophocaena; species Neophocaena asiaeorientalis. Next base: position 7,688,160 of record NW_020173116.1, on the reverse strand, counting down.
TCCTGGTCCCAAAGTATCCTGAGTCCCAACTTGGAGTAAAAGCTTCTACTCCCCTACCTCCCAAATCCAGAATCTCTCTGAATATCAAGGCACAACAAAAACTGACTAGATCCTAATGAAGTAGCAGAAATTAAGCCAAGAGAGCTATGGGAAGATAAGAAAAAGGACAATTCCAGGAAAGCTAAGACTGCTTCTAGTATGCCACAAGGGGTTATAAAAGGATGGGAGGCTTTGGAGGTTAAGGCGGATTGAGCTTTGGCAAGAAAGCTACTACAGGTAGAGGGTACCCCTGAAGAATTCTGTGATCCTGGACTTCAGCTTGCTCCCATCAGTAGTCATAGTTACCTGAGCTTTTTACTGTTAGAAGGAACCGTAAAGATCATCTCGTCCATCTCTTTTACAGTCAAGGAGACTGAGGGCACACAGCCAGCTCCTGGCTCACAGCTAGTGTTCTCCTGGACTGTGTATCTGTGGTAAATTGGCAAACTGGAGACGCGGTAGGCGGAGATTTTATTTTACAGAAGGAAAGGATAGTGGGATAACTGTGCAATGTGCATAACAAAGGGTAATTTGCCTTCCACCTTCATGTTTACTGGGCCATGTTGTTAGAGAGATGACCTGTAGAAAAGAGGGTGTCTGGTTGGTGGGTTATGATGGGAAAGATGCTAGTCTGTTATAAAGTAAGAGAAATGGAGATTGCTGAAGCTGTTTGAAGCAACTTCCTTGCGGTTCAGGCACCCTGTATAGTGAAGGGCTCAATTTACAGTTGGCCCACATGGTGTATCCGTGTTCCTCTGCTGCTCAGGACCCAGGCGCTTCTGTGGTAGGGAGTGAGAGGGTTTGAATTTGTACTCCACTATTTACAGGATTTAGAACGTAGTATGCATACAATTCATCTGTTTCTTTATTCAGCACATGTTCAAGTCCCTACTCTGTGTCAGACACTGCTTTATGTGCTGGGGATGTAGCACTTAAAATGGACAACAATCTCGGCCATCTTGGCCTTTACATTCTAGCAGAGGAGGACAAACCAAGCAAATAAATAAAATGGATACAATGTGAGGTGGTGGTATGGCTGGAAGGGGGGATAGGGAATCCCAGGGTGGGAGTGAGGTGTCGGCAGTTTTAAGTACAGGTGAGTCAGGGAAAGCCTCAGTAGGTGACATTTGAACAAGGACCTGGAGATTGGAGAGGGAGCCATTGTTTCAGGTAAGGGGAATGGATGGTTAGGGCCCAGTCTGCTGTGAGAACATGCAGGATGTGCATGGGGGAGGGGGCAATGTGGGGAAGCACAGTAAGCTGGGGACAGTCATGGAGGATGAGGTTGGAGAGGCAGGGTGGGTCCAGACAGCCCATTGCAAGGACTTGGGCTTTCAGCTGATTGAAATGGGGCCATTGAAGGGTTTGAGCCGAGTGACATGATCTGATTTAGGTTTTTGATTGATTTTTTTCCAAAATTGGTTTTCCAAAAGGTGGTACTAATTTATATTTCCATCAGCAAAGTTTCCAGGGATCTATTTTCTTACACCCGCACAACAGTGTACTACTGAACTTCTTATGACTACATTTTTTTAAAAATTAACTTATTTTATTTTTGGCTACATTGGGTCTTCGCTGCTACGCGTGGGCTTTCTCTAGTTGTGGCGAGCGGGGACTGCTCTTCGTTGCGGTGCCTGGGCTTCTCATTGCGGTGGCTTTTCTTTGTTGCGGAGCACGGGCTCTAGGTGCGCGGGCTTCAGTAGTTGTGGTTCACGGGCCTAGTTGCTCCGCAGCATATGGGATCTTCCCGGACCAGGGCTCGAACCCGTGTCCCCTGCGTTGGTAGGCGGATTCTTAACCACTGCACCACCAGGGAAGTCCCTACATTTATTTATTAATATTTATTTATTTATTTATTTGGCATCAGGTCTTAGCTGCAGCACCAGGTTCTTCGTTGTGGTGTGTGGACTTCTCTCTAGTTGTGGCACACAGGCTCTAGAGCGTGTGGGCTCAGTAGTTGCAGCGTGCGGGTTCTGTAGTTGGTGGCGCGCAGGCTCTAGAGCACAGGCTTAGTTGCCCCATGGCATGTGGGATCTTATTTCCCCGACCAGGGATCGAACCCACATCCCCTGCATTGGAAGGCAGATTCTTAACCACTGGACCACCAGGGAAGGCCCAAGGGGGTTGACTGCCTTTTCATGAACTGCCTTTTCATGTTCTTTGCCCATTGTTTTTGTTTTGAGTGTTTTGTCTTTTTCTTAACAGTTTTCTAGAGGCTTTTTCTATTTTAATGAAACAGTAGTTATTTTTTCATTGTGTTTTTTTTTTTTCATTGTGTTTTGACTTCATTTATGATACTTAATTTTTTCCTTTACAGAAATTTGAAATTTTTATGTAGTTACATTTATGTTTCTTCTTTTTATGGCTTCTAGGTTTTAGGTCATACATAGAAAGTTTTACTCATTCTAAGATATAGATTAGATAGGTAGGTAGATTTTTTTAATTACTGTTTTTTCCTAGTACTTTGGTCATTTTATTTTTATTTAACTTTTTATTCCACTTGCAATTTATTTTGGTGTAAAGAGTGATGTATAGGAATCCAGATCTTTTTCCAGGTGGCTGGTAGTTGTCACAGCCCTGTTTACTTTTTCCCTGCTGATTTGGAGCGCTACCTTGATTCGTTCCAGGTTCTCCTTTGGGTCTGGCATCCACCTAAAATTGTTTAAAGGAGATTTAAGCACCAGTTTATTTTTATGGCAGGGAGAGTTGGTAAACAATTGGGTATCTTCTGTTACCTTTCTCTTAGTATCTTTAGGAAGATTACTGGCCAGAGTTGGAGTATCAGAGTAATAAGATTGCCAGGAGTGGGGTGGAGGGGGGCTTTAGTCAGCTCCGCACTGCTGTGCTCCGTGTCATTAGGTGGGGACAGGAGCAGCAGGACAGGTTTCTAACTGCAGGGAGTTTACAGCTGAGCTGGAGGAGGAACCATAAAGCCTTCCATAAGCAAGGTAAAAGTGTGTCTTCCAGGGTCATACGCAGGGATGATACAGAGTTAACTTATGTGGAACAGACCATTCAAAAGTAAATTTGTTAATTGTGTGGTATACAGGGAAAAAAATGGAAAAGGGAGAAAGGTTAGTGAGGGGTGGATTCTTAAGGAGTGGGAGAAGAGCCACTTCGTTTGTTATATTTTCGTTCCTAAAGCTGATTTAAATAGGCCTCTTATCTTACTCTGAGGTTTTAGTACATTAAAATGCTTTCTCATCCTGTCTGCCTTTTTGTGTGAAATATTAAACTTGTGAAATTCAAATATGTCTCTGCAATGGTGCCATGCTTCTGTTTACTAATGGATTATATTAGCCAGTAGGTAATTAATTACCTTTGCTCGCACCAAAAAGACTCTGTTTGTGACTGGTTTTGGCTTGTAGTGTGTATGTTAATACAAGTATATGTTGAGGTGGTTCATTGGCAGCATTGGTTGGCCAGACTCTGGGTGTTGTGCTTTAGCTTCGTTCTAAGCCACTTTGAGTTACACTGTTTCATAGTGGGAGCAAAATACATGACATAATCTTCTTTGTACAGTGTACGTGCATGGCGAGCATCCCCAGGGTTTGACTTTAATTCCTCAGAGTTTCTCTTATAGGACTGGCTGGACAATGGCCCAGAACAAGCTATTCAACAAGATCCTCAAAGCCCTGCAGTCTGATCGGCTTGCCCGCTTGGCCAACGAAGGGGTAAGACTCTAGAAGCCTGCCCACCGTGGGCTCCCCATAGTTCGGGCCTCACGGGCTAGCTGACCTCACCCCGCTCCCCCCACCCCCACCCCACGTTGCTAACGAGGTGGCCCTCATACTTTGTCCCCCCACTTACACCTCTCAGGCTTGTAACGAGCCAGTGCTGCGCCGTGTTGCCGTGGACAAGTGTGCAAGGAGAGTGCGGCAAGCTCTGGCGAGTGTGAGCTGGGACACCAAGCTGGTCCAGTGGCTGCACACCACCCTGGTGGAGACCTTGAGTCTGCCCATGCTGGCCGCCTACCTGGATGCTTTGCAGACACTGAAGGGGAAGGTGAGGCCGTGATTGCCGTCTGCCCTGTCCTGGGGTAGCCAGCCTCCGCTGTGGGTTCAGGAGGTGGGGTTGGGCGAGGTCATTGCCTGGTCAGCCTGGAGGGCATGACTGAAGCTAACAGGTTTGTTATCAAAAATAGGAGACATGATATCATTTCGTGTCTTCACCAGGCGTAAATGTCTCTAGCCCTCCTGAAAACCAGAGAACATGTTTAGCCTCTGCAGCCCTGCAGCTTGTGGTCTGAGGTGAGGTGAGAAAGGAGAAGATGAGGGGTTTACCAGGGAGGGGCGTTGAGAGCGGGGCAGGAAGCAGACCCGTGGTGCTGAGAGTGTGGGGGCGTGCGTGGGGAGGTGTTCCGGAGCAGGGAGCAACCGTGATGTGATGCCTCGGTCTCTCCTCATCGTGACGAGCCTTCGGTAGCAGCACTTTCACTTCAATCACTCTTTTTTTTTTTTTTTTTTTTTTTCCGGGACGCGGCCCTCTCACTGCTGGGGCCTCCCCCCCCGC